>NC_089141.1:109160990-109325990 GCF_009819655.1 Sylvia atricapilla | reverse complement strand
AGTCACTAAAATGCTGAGTAAATTCTAAGTAAAGCTATCAGCACACATTTTTTCTTGGCCCTTCAGTCTGAGTGTTTTACTGCTGATGCTGGATAGAGAGTGAGAGAGAAGTGAACAATGACAGGACAAGAGAAATGCTGTTATTACAGCCAAGTATTTCCAAGCAGGACTGCTTTTAGATATGTCCACTCACTTTACTTTGAAAGCGTGGCTGGAAAACTTTTATATTAACCAGCTGTCCTATAATAAAACACAGCTAAACTCATTATGTTTCAACCACTAATCCACAACTATCCTTTATCCCCCCAAAAATAACATAATGTGGCAAAGGGCACGAGAACTCTGTACAGCAGAAATTCTTCAGAATTCTAGAAACACAACAGTCTCCATTACTGACAAAAGTGGTGTAGATAAGAAAAATATTTTTGTTCTCACCTGCTGGTGTTGCTGCATCAAGACAAACTGACTCTCCAGCTGTTCCAGCATAAGTTTCTGTGCTGGATTTAGATTATTTCGGTTTGCACGCAGCTGTTCCAAGTGCTAAAAAAAACCAGCAGTGTGGTTCATAATCATTAAAATTGCATGGGATTTTTAATAACTTTCTTGCATTAAATACTAAAAAGTATCCATGAAGACAAGACTTGTAAAGCTGAAAATAATCAAGATTTCTGTTGCAGACTGAAACATCTTTCCTTACACTCTCTTGCAAACAAACCTTATTGCTAGTTACTAAAACTAAAGAGACTCTGTAAATTATTTGAGTGTATAATTATTACTGCCACACTAAAATTAAGTGTGCTGGTACCATAAAAGAAAGCTGCATTCAAGTATGATTATATAGAATTCTTATCATAATTACATATATTTTAACAACTTTTTTGCATTGTATTAATTTTATTAATACTTTTCATGACAAAGTGAGTTAAACCTATAGGCACACATGAAAATGTCTCCTAAAAATGTAAAAAAACAAAACAAAAGAAAATAAAAAAAAACAAAACAAAAGAGGAAATTGTATGATTTAATTAATGAGAGCAATATGTTAAGTTACAATATTGATCTCGTTTGCAACTGATAAATTTATCAAATTCATAGTTTGGTATCTATTAACAAAAATCTGATCTCTCTACTCATTTTAAAATACTCAGCACTCCACATTATTCTACCAGTAAGTCTCCTGCTGCTAAGTGGTATGACTTAAAAAGCAGATGAACATGTTTCATGCCAAAATCCCTGGATTAACAGTACCTTCCATTCTGAATTCCCTCTGGAGGGGAATGCAATAAATAATATATATATACACCACATATATGCATGTATATTTACATGCCATATCCCTCTAGTCTCTGAGTTGCCAATTTTGAAAGGCCAACTTTGAAGATGCAATAAAGGCTTTTTTATTCACTCTCCTCTTGCATCATACATTTTTTGGCTTTCTTTTTATATGTGCTGGAACCTTGACAAGCTATTGCCAGCACATCCAGTCTACTCAAGAGAGGCCTATTGAAGTTCTGCTTAGAGGAGGACATTGGATCTGGAAAAAGGTGAGACTGAAAAGGGGAAAAAATACTAAAAATATAAAATAGGCAGAGGAAATAACAAGAATTCTTGGAGAGAGAGAGAGAGAATGACTGAGCAAGAACCAAAGGGGTGGGGAAGCAGGAGAAAGAGGAAGGGAAAATTATACAGTATAATAAAGCCAATATTGTTCAGACAGAGAAACAGCTGAAGAACTATACTGGAATTGAGAGGAACATTGCTCAGTAAATGAGAATGCTTTCTGCCTCTGCACTGTGCTCCCTTTTATTTCTCTTTGCATCTCTTTGCATGTGCAATGCATGGGTAAAATTTTCCAGCAGGGCCTGATTTCCAATATGCGGAATTCCTGCTGAAGCTCACTGCATGCCCTAATGAACTGCAGAGACAACAAAACCTCCTGACAAAAACCACCCAAAATAGGATTTCTAAACTAAAATCTAGCATTTCATATAACTGTGTTAGGTGACACAAAATAGAGAAAAGCAGCAGCAGATTTCATTGGAGTAGTCATTTTGTAGAATGTGCTTCTTTGTTTATGCAATTTGATGCAAGAAGCAACCTCAGAGAAAGGGATGATATTACCAAAATACTTCTACACCTCTTTCAATGTCCCCCACATTACAGCAAGTCACAAAACTCACTCTGCACATGAGTGTGACAACTTGTGTATCATCTAAAACAACTTAAGAAAAGAGTTACTCTATGTTCTTACTTTATAAATTATAGAGTTCCTATAATGGAAGTGTTAAGCTTCTGATAGAGATCATTTAGTTTACTACTAGAACTTATCTCATGCAGAGAGGCCACAAATATTAGAAGAACCTGCACTACATCCTGGGAATTATTTAGGAAGTATGTGACACTGAATTTCAGGAATGTGAAACTGGAACAATTCCCAGGTTTATTTTCTTAAAAGGAAGAAGAAAAGAAACAAAATATTTAACAGAGCTTCTGAAGATCTCCCATACATACCTGTAATTTCTGTGGTGTCAAGCACCAAGAATGAATTTGTTGCTGTACAGGAGGATGTGACACTGTATGGCCACTGCTCCAAACATCTGAAGTATTCTGAGAGAAAATGTTACATTAAAATGTGTGACTATCAAAGGGCCAAGGTAATTTCTTTTACCATCTAGATTTTATCTTATTTATGAAAGAACTAGTAAGTGCTTCAAGAATAATAATATAAAAATATATAATAGTAAGAATGTACTAAAATAACCAAGTCTCATTCTACCATTCTCAACAGTATCAGAGTAGTCTGAGGAAAAAGTTAATTATACCTAATACCATAAGGAGAAACAAGCAAATCAAATTATGCAATTAACTTAAATATATACTACTTTTAAAACTGAATACTTTATCTACTATAACACTATTACATGATGATGAAACACTTGAGTTCTAAATATAAGCAAAGGCAATAGACAGGATGACATGATTGTCTCCCTCTCAATCATCAGACTACAACTACTTCTTCACTGACACAACTACAACTGCAGTATACTGCCACCAATGTGCACTGCCCTTAAGCACCTCCTGTCTGAGCTGTAATCTGATTTAAACACACCACTGAAAAATGGTTTTTTTTTAATTTCTAAAAACATTCCCCACCTTGATGCCAAAGGATTAAAATTTACAGCACAAATTCTGTGCATGCTGCATCATTTCAATGCATATTTCCATATAATTTTGGTAGGGGGCTCTAGTTCATTGGAATATATACCTTTGTTGGACTAGATGTTCTTTTCCTCTTGGCAGGACTGGTCAGGTCATCTACTTGGCTAGAAGGAATCATGTGTAGTGGCAAGGATTGCTGTGAAATTGGTGTTTGAGTGAGGCCTAGCACAGGTTCAGTATTTGGATGATGAGGTTTACAAGCCTAAGAATCACAGAAGGAAGACAAAAATATGGTTCTATATATTCTTAATGCTTTCCTTTCAATTTTATAATTTTAACAGCCCACATACATTAAAAGGGCCGATTCTGAAGCTGATCTCAATAACTGAAAAATCAGTTTCCATATGGTCATCAATGGAGGAATGTGTACCTTTCACGGGATTATTAAACCACTGCAGCACTTCTATTTAAGATGAAATCTTTTAAAATCATGAAAATCCACAAAGGTTCTAAATTGGTACCCCCATATTTCTCCCACATTTATAGGGAGGCTCCTTGATCTAATATCCCTCTGCAAATAAATCAAAGGCTTCTTTTAATAAAAGCCAATCCTGTGCTCAAATAAAATAAGCTTGACCACTACCGATTGTAAAGAACCCTTAAAGCTGGGCACCTGCAGAACATAACCCAACTTCTCACCTGCTGTGCTGTGTTCATGGCACCCTGCCTGGAGGTAAGCTCTGCGGGGATTGGTAGGCTCCATGCCTCCTCAATACTAGGAAGTAATTTAGTTTTATTCTGTAGACTACCTTGTGGAAGGTTACACAACTGAGCCTAGGAAAAATTATGTAAAAAGCAAATTTAACACAAGCCTACTTTAGTAAGAGCAAGTCCATGAAATCTTCCTAAATGCTGTAGCTAATTACGTCTTAAAGAGAGGATAGATTTAAAATTTTGGGGTTTAGAAAGGTGCTAGGTATAAAGAGGGTAACCAGAATATAAACCTTTGTGAGAATCAGAACAAAGATGAGCTCTGGATTCAGAGGTCTCATAATTCCTTTTTTCTGAAATTGCAAACAAGAGTGAAAGATAGTGTGTTGCGTATTCTCACTATATGTTATGAGAACTTAAAAATGTAGACAAATACAAAGAAAAAAGCAAAATGATGTAAAACAGTATGCTTTGATTAAATGTGCAAAATAGGGTTTATAAGGAATTAAGTTCCACTTAAAAATGAAGAAATAAAATATTACAGGCTATGATATGCTTACAGTACACATGAGAACAGGTTAAACACACCACAAACAACTGCCAAGTTAAACTCGTGTGTGAGTTCTCCCCTCCCCTCTGCTGTGTGCTTGTAGAGTATCTCCCCTGCTTAAAACATTAGTTTTACCTGTAAATACTTTATCCGTGCTGCAAGTGCAGAAGTATTACTACAATTTTTGCTCCTAGTTGCATTTAAGTAGCATTTAATGGCATCCTGAGGCTGGTTGCAGGACTCATAGAGTGTGCCTAGGTCCATCCAGGCTGCAGCATGGCCATGGTCCAATTGTACAGCACAGATATAGGCCTGTAAAGCATCCATAGGCTGATTTTGCTGTTGGTACAGCACACTGAATAGAAAGATTAGTGAAGTTGAGAATTAATAACAAAGTCAAGATAGAAGCAACTCAAATATATACATCCCTCCCACAACCCCTTAATAAATCTTGGCATTATATAAACCACAGTTATCAGAATATAAAACTTTAACATGCACAATTCACATACGTAACATATTCAGTATTTTAAAACATCGAGAAGGCAAATATTAACTCACTATTTAAACTTTAAATCAGACAAGTCTAACATAGATGTATAAACAAGAAAGACTTTACAGTCCCTCTGAGTTAACAAAAGAGTTAAAAAGCTGATATTCTTTATTTATATATATTAGCATGGAATTGCATCATTGTATTACCCTATTTCATTCTTACCCTATTGAACACCATGTATCTGCACTTGCTTCTGATTTATCAATAGATTGCCTATAAGATATAAAGGCATCCTGAACTTTCCCAATACTTGAATAGCACCTGGGAGAAGAAAAAAAGAACTTTGGTAGCATTTATAGAAGATAATCATTAAGCTTACAAAGACTGATCTGATAAATCATGCAAATACACACCCAATATTTGCTGTTTCTGAATGCCAGACACAAGCAGACTCAAACATCTCGTGTATTACTAATTATTTATTTAAGCACCCTAAAACTACTTAAACCCTGGATTACTACATTTGTAAGGAAAACGAGCATCTCACATTTGACAGACTTAGTATTTCTTTCACTTGTGATACCTTATCAGTCAATAAAAACAGTATTTATCTACAGATAGCATAACACTGAAACAATTAAGTTACCTATTTCATCAAACAAATGGTTATAAAACTTAATGTTCTACAAAAACAGAATTATTGAGAGATAATGATAAAACTGAGCAACTCAACCAGGGTGGTCTCTGACTACCTGGGGGGCTTTATATGTGCATTTCTTGCATCTCAATCATATTTGAGTAATAAACAAACCAGTTACTTGTACTACATATACAGAGCACCAAATTTTGTAAAAGGTTGCGTGATTCTCTATTTTTTTATGTCCAACTTTAATTCCTCGCGTACAAATTCAAAGGTATTCTGGCATTCAAGAGAACTACAATTTTACCACAGGGAATTGTATCTACAGTTCTAAAATTAAAAGCTGCAAATAAAGCCAAGATCAAATATCCATCTATACATATTTACTAGTTTAATCAACAATAACTGTGTCCTGTATTGTTTGTAACAACTTTCCCTGTTTGACAACTTTCACAACTTCCAAAACACATAAATAACAGAACATTTTTTCTAGTAAATAAAAACCAAGCAGAACAGTGCAGGCAAAGGTTTTTCAAACATGCTACATTCTTTCAAGTATTTTGGAGGTACACTAGGAAAGGAATAAAATAAAATATAGCATTACTTTGCCTAAAATCATCCATTAAGTCTGAATACAGTGTTTCAGGAGACTGTTTTAATGACAACCTAACCCAATGTCCAACAGACACGTTTCACTCTGCCTGTGTATCACACACATAAAGCCTCTCATTAGGGCAGCACTAACATCAGGCCCCCACATAAATTTGGTAGATGGAGTTTTTTCAAGTGGGAGAGAAAGGAGGTGGTGATGTATCTTGAAGCACAGCTTTAACCAACTCATTATCTGGTTAGAACAACCAGTAGAGGAAGAACAGCACAAGGGAACACGAGGAGGGAAAAGGAGTGAATGCACAACCCCATAACCCTGTTTTTCTCCTCCTGCCAGAGTATGGACTGGAGAAATGGGGCACAGAAACATTTTTGCTGTAGTCCTCCCTGTAAAGCAAAACAGATGCTCCCACTCTATCTTCCACCCCATTTCCTGAATTCTGCCCCTTGTCTACAGGGTCCTGGGCTTCACCCCGACCACCTGAGAGCAGAGCACAGCAGCTGCATGTGTGGAGGAACTCCAGCTCTGTCCTGCCTGAGAACTCGCTCAAGGTACTTGGAATGGGACTACTGAAGAAAAAAACAGAGTTTCAGCCTAGTGGAAGATAAGATGTATAAGATGATCCCTGGCTTGTCTTCCCTTTTCCCTCCACACTTGCCCTACCCCTCTGCCCACGCTCAGTGCTGGATGGAAATCTCTGTCTTACAGGAACAGCTGGAGAAATATTATTGGCATGACAAAATCAAAAATAGGTTCCAGCTGTATGTGACCAGAATCCCCAAGAATGTCAGCTGGAAGACACTGAGGTTAGGGTATTAATTTTATTTTTGCCTCGTTCTTTTTAAATGTATTCCTCAACAGAACTGATGTGCTCACATATGGACTTGAATTGCCCTCAAAGCTTTCTCCAAAACCTGAGTATTTCAATAGTTACTGCTGCCTTAAGTGAAGTACTCAATTTTTTTAAAAAAGAAGACCAGAAAAACTCATAAAATTTGTATGATTTACATCTGGGAATGTTATTTTTCAAGTAAAAAATATGGTCAAAGGCTACAAAACTAACTGAACACTTAAATAGACATTAGAATGGATCAGTATGAACTATACATTGCTGTGTATGCCCTTTAAAAATGGATGTCTGCCTAAGAAAATGTATTTCAGTGCAAAAACTGAGATTAGGAGTGAGATTCTGAGAAAATAAAGAGAGAAAGAATTATGAAAAAGGTATGATGAAAAGTAACAACATTCACAGAGCATTTACAAAAAAAGAGAAACATGTAAACCCAGGCCGGATATATTCAGATTACTGTAAATGTATAGACTGAATAATAACTACAAAAAGTAAAGCCACTCAGGTAACATACTTTATTTCAACTTCTAATCTTCATTCATCCCAAATATGTTAGCATCTTGTCTTTCCATACATTCCCCAGAAAACTTAAGGCTTCAGTAGATATATACATACTTTCCCTTCATTTTTCCTCTGACAGGATTAAGAAGAACAGTGTAAGATACTCACAATAATGAGTATCCTCAAAAAAAATCACCAATATAGTTACAGTGTCTATAAAGTCTCTTCTCACCTTCCAAGGAAATACCAGGATTGACCAGAATTTGGATCTGCTTCTAGAGATTTCTGGAGATACTGTATAGCATAGCTTTCCTTGGTTGCCTTGTCTCCAAGCTGATCCACGGTGTGATGCATCCAGCCTACAAAAACAAATCCACAAATGGGAGAAGTGAAATTCCCCAAGACCATTTAATTTTGTAGCATTGGTGTCTTTTCAAGAATATCAAGCAATAAAACCACTTATACATAGATCACAAAGTTTTAAGAACTTTTAAACTTCTATACTAAAATTACAGGACGAAAAAGACCCAAAGTTAAAATTACTCTCACGTAGTTTTAAAGCACTTTTTTGGGTTTAAATAATGTTGTAAGAGATTGAGAGCACAATTATGAACTGCTCAATCTCCTACTATAAAAAACTCTTCCCTCCTCTGAACACAGACACCTTCCCTGACACTGTGAAAAATGCCACCATTCTCCCTGTCACACAAAGCAATTATGTTTTCTATACATACATACATCTATCTATATATCTCTCTATATATATCTATACCTAACATGTGCAACATCTACATATTACACTGTTTACTCTTTTCCTTCAAAATCCTCCTATTTGTCCCATATCTACACTTGGACTAAGAATTTTTGCATCTCCACTTGAATCTTACATTGTCATTTCCTCCTCATTAATACAACGTACTTTCCATTCACCTTGACAAATGCCATCACCTCCCATCTACATAACAAATTCATCTAACCACACGTCATACTCTTTCAAATGCCTTTTCTTCTTTCATTACATTAGACAAATTATTAATTTCCACTTGAAAGGCCTCCCACAACCCATCCTCCCCAATAATATTTTACATGCTATTAAAACACATCTCTGCTTTAGCACTGATGCAAGGCTTGGTTACCACTTCAAACAAAGAACCTTCATCACCTTCTCCAGCTGCTCCTCATCTGCCTCTATGTTCAGATGGAATTCCTTCAAGCAGCTACAAAACTATCTCACTGCTGTTCACACAATGAGTACAAACAAGGAAATCTTTTGTGCCCAGCAGCTGGCTTGCTGAAATCACTGCATACCACAGTGCCCAGCAATGTCTTGATGTTTGTTCAATTGCCATGCATTTGTCTTAACAAGAAACTGCTTTTCAGAGAACATTTGTAAAATGTGAGATGTGTCAAGTCTGTCCCTGTCACACTCATGAACAGCCCCTTGTGGAACACTGACACCGATTTCATAGAATACCCAAGGTTTGTGCAAAGTTAATGGCAGAGCTGAGCACAGCCCTGCACTGCCTGTCCATTTAAAACCTCTGAGAGCTAAACTCTCAGCACGCTAAATTTGTGCTTTTTGATAAAGTCAAACTACACCAACAACCAAGACTGAGGACTGAACTGACAAGTATTTGCAGGCTCACCTCGTTCTCTGTAAATACACTTTCCTTTATGATTTTTATTCTATCTGTTCTATATAGCTCATTTTTTTTATTCCATGGGCTCACTCTCATTAACAGACACTTCTGTAAATGAAATGCAAACTTCCAAACTCTAACAGAGGCAATCGAAAACAGAATCACAGCTACTGAATAACATTTGCCTGAGGTGGTCTAAGAAACATCACTTGAAAATTGTGGTCACAAGTGGAAGTTCGAATATTTCATGGACTGTGAGAAATGTCAGGTAAGGAGTCAAGTGATTACAGTGCTGAAAAAAGCACTTAATCTTGACTGGAAATTGATCAAATAAAAAATCTACCGATCAGGGAAAGAAAAAAAGATAAAAAAACCCAGTGCTTCTTGCAGTCACATAACACAACTTTGTCTCATCAAATTAATAAATAAGCTACAATTTTGATTCAAATCTCAAGCCTCTGAAGTTCTTCAGCAGACAGAAAATACTCATGCTTTAAGGAAAAAAGGCTTCTCTGAGGTTGGCATTCACCTGAGAAACTGTACATTAAGGATATATGTACCAGATGCTGTTGCAGACAAAGCCTGAGATAAAGATAATAGTTCAGGGATTATGAACAAGGGTAAAAAAAAAAGACATTAAACAATTTCCTCTATCTTTAGAAATGTTGTGTGCCTATTTTCTGTTTCATCAGAACCTCGCTGGATTGAAAGATAACATGTTGTATCTTTGTGAGATCTTTACTGAGGTGCGGTGATAAAAAAGAACAAGTCTATTTCTAGAAGACAGAAATGAGAACCAGCAATCCCTATCTGGTTTCTCTGCTGAAACAAGGGTTGCTTCCCAATTTTATCTTCCTGCACAGGGAGTTGAAAAAGGCAGAAAGCAAGAAAGGGAGAGCAAACAAACTTTTTCCATGGGAATAGCACAGGCAGAGGAAACTGGATCTTTTCTTGAGCATAAAATGAAGTACATGAAGAAGGTGATGGAAAACCCCTAAGCTGTGCAGTTCCCCATTTGCAAGACCTGCCTCTATCTCAAGTTCTCAACCAGCATAACTGACTACTCTTCCACTGCTGGGACACCTTTAATATGATAAACCAAACCACAGACCTTGTGCATACTTCACTAATGTTCCATGGTCTTTTGCAGATCTTTGCAATCTCATTTGGAACAGATTTGGAACAAATCCCTCTGATGTACTAGCCCAGGTCATGAGTCTTTTTTTTTTCCTGCTTGTCAATCAATCTCACACTTTTTCTTTAGTAGATGTGTATGTGTCTGCAGGCATGAACTCATTCCCATTTCAGCACCTCACATGCCTCATCCAATTACACAGACACCATCTAAGAATGGCCCTAGCCGAAAATCATTGGGAGAGCACTTTGGGAACTCCAAGCAGATGTTTATGTTGTTCTTATACTCTTCCTTTCGTAACAGCTGAGTACAACTGGAGAAAGAATACTGGGACAGACTTGATGTTCAGTCTCATTAATTTAATGTCATTTTGGCCAAAGTGGTGATAAGAATTGTTGTCTGGAAAGCAAATTGAACAGCAAAGAGCAGGAAGGAACAGACTGCTTTTATTCACCTATAGAGATCTTACTGTGATGTCTACCTGAACTAGCCAGCATTCATCAGCTCAACTGGGTATGTGTTTATCTGGGAATCACAGGGTTCTCCTCCACAGTCACAGCTTTGGAAACCAGCAACAGGAGCAAAGATTTTAGTAATTCTCTCACAAGATATCTGAACTTGCCTAAATTCCAATCTGGCTCAATAAACATTAACTAGTGAAGGAAAATAAACAAAAGCTATTTTCAAACTGATTTTTTTTCTGTCAAAGTGAAAAAAAAGTAGTTCAATATACAAATACAAATATGTTTTGACTGGGTTTTGCAAGTAGCATTCTGGCAGATGGCAGGTATTTTCTATTATTTTTTCTAAGCAGCAGTGCACCACCCGGAATGTGCTTCCTGAGGAGGTGTTTTTATTACCAGCTGCTAAAGACTAAATCTGTGATAAACACCAGACTGAAAAATATCACTGTTAACAGAGAAAAGCAAAGGAAAAGGCATTATTCCTTCAATGTTCCAGTTAAGACCACTCTATCCCTTTCTCCACAGAGAAGCTACCCACACAACAAAACTGGGTGACCTATGCTGATTGAATAAAGAGAGTTAATCCAGTTTTCAGACAGCAGATAATTCTCAAAGTCACTACTCTTGCTGCTAGGACAGAGACCTGTGGCAGGATTTTATTAGTACAACCATGTGCCTTTGCTTCTATTGTGGCAACATACATCATACAGATGAAAAAGGGCTGGTCAGCTCTTTTGAGAAGCTTTTCTTCCACTGATGCACAGCCTTTCTAGATGAAAGTGCTGACAATTTAGACTAGGTGACATAATACCAAGCTAAAAAATAAAAATTCAAAGGGCTTACTGAGATGCAAGCAACAGTGTCCTATAACAGCAAAAAAGAGCAACACCCAGAGTTCTGCAGCAAACTCCTCCAGCAGTTTCACTTGTGATTTCACACAGATGACTCAAAATTAGCCCACTGATTTTGACATTTTTGTCACAGAGCACAAATAATCCCACTCAAAATCCATATACAATCCATACATCACAGAAAAAGAATGCACTGTGGCCATAACTTAATGTCAGTTACAAAAATGACCACTATGTAAAGAAAGAAAAAAATAAAAATGGGCATAAGCAGGCTAAATTAATATTTAGAATAATAAATTAGATGAAGAACATGGAGGTGAATGAAGAAGTTCTGTACTGGATTGAACAATTTAAACAAAATATTCTGGCAATACTTTTATACTTTTAGATGGTAGAGAAGACAAAAGCATTTTATTCTACCCACTTTTTAGAAATTCTTGTCTAAAAATTATTTATCAGCTTTCTAGAAACAAGGAAAACGACAATTTAAAAAAAAATAACTCCTTTTCACTTTTTATGTAGGGTTTTTTTATGGAACCTGATAATAAACCTTTTAGTTACAGAAGCTGGTTTTCATTACCTAGTATAATTACAGAGAAAGAAAAGGTAAATTTTTCAGTTGCCATGTTCTTCTAGTCTGACACAGAGTATTTAGGTTTACTGCATTTCACCTGGCCATGTTCAAGGGATGTTAAAAGAGGCAGAACAGAGAACACAGAATTCCAACTGCTGCCCTTTCTCTGGAAGACCACCTTCTCATTGCCCAAAATCTAACACAAAAGAGCTTTTTAATTTTGTAAGTTTCATAAAAATATTTCCCTCCTCTCTTATTTACTTGATTATCTACTGCTACATGTTCTATCCGGGTGAAATTCTCACGTACCATGTGCAGTGTGTCTGAGACTCCCTTTGGAAAAGAAGCCTTAAAAAACACTGCTGAAGGCAAAGATGGCAAAAACGAAACACAGAGGAAAATAAAAGTTAATTTTACATACCTAACTGCTGTAAGACAGTTGCTTTTACTTGTGCAGGAAGGTTTTCGATCTGCAAAAGCTGTTCATAAGCTTCCTTTGCAGAGTGATACTTTCTCTGCAAAAGGAAAAAAGTAAATGGATTAATCATAGAGCTTACAACAGATCACCAATAGCAACGATTTCACAGCACTGACAGCACACAAACACATTGACAAAAAAATTCTAGATTTTTTTTTCTTGCATACAGTGCATATGAAAGCTTTAATGACTGACATATATATATGGTAAGAGAATAACTTCCATAAATATAGTATTTCATAGAAACTGGCTACTTAAAATAATTGAGGGAAATTTGCAAATTATTAGATTTTGTTCACTCTTCATACATGCACTATGCTTCTTACACTACAATGAATATTCTGCTTTTAAGGGGAATACTTGAATGTGAATTTATATCTGAGAAAACCCCACAGAAATTCCTCCCAGGAAATTTGTAACAAAAACAAAGATCATCAGTAATTGGTGGCTGGTATAATTTTGCCTCTTTCCTTCCTTTGGTATATTTGAACTGCCTGTTTCAAGATATTTGTTGTCCTGGTAAGAGTCCCACCACACGCGAATTAAAAGGTTTATGCCTAGATAATAAAGGTACAATATCTTATTATCTGCTGTATAGTTTAGGTGTCTGGAAACAGTCTGGAAACATTCAATTTTCAATTCCCTATACAAACAGGTCTTGCTACAGAATACACATTTCCAGGTTAGGACTGGGGTCTTTATTGACTTCTGTGAACTGTATGAGCTGTTTCGTGTATATTAAAGGTCAAGACTTCTCAAGAATTATTTGATGAATTATTTGGTAATAACATCAGCATTTATCTTTGCATTCCCTAACAACAGTTGCTTAAAAGTGAATGTAGTTTCAATGTTCAACTGTTCTGTGCCTCCTCTTCCACAAATTTGCTTTTAGATAATTCAACATTAGGCTTCATTCTGGCAAACAGATGAAGAATGCATTAAAATAAATGGGGCCACCTAAATGCAAATTACTGTGGCTTAATTAAATTTTTAAGCAAGGAGTACACAGTAATCAGTATTGGAGTTTTGAAGGGACAACTAGGAAGAAACTCTAAACGATTCAATACCTACTAGAATTTAAAAATGTTATCAAGTTCTTGAAATCTCAAAATCACAAAAGAAAACTCTGGTGATTTAAAATCCTTATTCTAGTCAGGAAGAAAAATTAAAGCAGCAATTACATACTTTCAAATGGAACAAGGGGAAGTTGGTAGAAAAGATTTTTAATTGGTGTTCATGAAATGCAGACAACTGGTAAGAAAACAAATAATATAAATAAATAAAATATCCATGTCCAGCAAAAGAAAAACAATCAGGAAAATATTCTGAATTTAGCATTGGGAACAAAATTTGTAGTTTATGATTATGAATGTTAAGCAAATGAACAGAATTTTCACTGTAGAGCATGACAGCAGAGGCAGCAATCCAGATACCAAATCAGGTAAATATTAGTGCCTAATACTCACACTTTGAAAAATATGTTTACAGGTTCAGGAGGTTTCAGAAAGGCCTTTTTAAAATAGAACATGTTATCTGGACCTAAAGTATTTTTTATTTTTGTTATTTGTTGTAACATTTACCCTTTAAAAATCTAATTACCTACATGCCTTAAAATACTAACAAAACCTGTCACAATGTTTACATTTGGTTTTATTTCATGGAATCAGAATGGTTTGGGTTCAACAGAACCTAAAATATCATCTAATTCCAGCCCCTTGCCATGGGCAGGGACACCTTTCACTAGATGAGAGCTCAGAGCTCTGTCTGACCTGGCCATGGACACTTCAGGGATGGGGCAGCCACAACTTCTGTGACAAACCTGTCCAGGGCCTCACCTCCCTCACTGGGAAGAACTTTATATCTCTCTGCTAATTCCAAAGTCCTTGATGTTTGCCTGCATCATGAATGGTCTTAGAAATGGAAAAGGGGAGGAGAACCCAATGCAGCATCTTTCTTTAGACACCGTACAAGCCATCTCACTTCCAGAGGTGAATTATTAGAAACCAGCATTAAAGAGCATAAAAAACACTGCTAATTCCTGTCAGCACCAGGCTTGTCTCTTGTCCAGAGCCTGGAAATCCACCATTTAAAGTGCAGTACTGTGGTACTTAATTAAGGAATGAGTTAACTTTTTCATTAATATTAAGAGAGTAGGTAATTTTCAAGTATACGGAGGGGTTCAAAAACTGCTTCACTGTGTCCTGTAAAAGAAACTGAGCAACCAGCCTGTCTCCAAAATCTCACTGACTGTGTCAGAGGTAATAACCAGGATGAAGCCAGGACTCTTTTGGTTGTCAGCCTGCCAAATTCCAGAAAATAAGATACACTTCCTAACCAGAACTGTCAGACAAACCAAACCTAAGAGCCGAATGCACCAAAACGTTTTTGCTCTGACTTGCATTAAAACAAAGTTCCTGCTGCCTGTAATTGTCAGCCAGAAAGCACAGCTAACAGTGGTCACACACTTACACAGGACACCTGGCACAGTGACCTGGGGTGTTTAACTTCCTTCTGATGTGCTGCAGTAAAACAGAACTGATGTGCTGAATGGAATCTGGATGGTAGCCAAGTAAGAACCACAACAATCGATGAAGTTCCCTAATGGTGCGTTGGGATGGGAGATTTCTGTCCTGTCACACAACTTTGCACCAAAAGCATTCAAAGGAAAAACATGCTGTTCATCAGATTTGTATCTTTTATTTATCTAAAAATATTTAAGGCCGTTTTTCACTGTGCCATCAAAAGACAGCAATTACTTTCTAAGTGACTGAAAATATAATTTATGTCTGTCATCCATTTCATTTACAACAGGTTTTGTTTTCATGTTACATCCCTTCCTCAGTCATATGATACCTATAAATGTGGTAAAAGGGCACAGCAATCTACATTATGTAACCAGTCAGTCAAATCTCAAATACACCACAGCTATCTCAATAGCCACTTGGTTTCAACTGACTTATATTCTGGAAGCTCATTAAGTGTTCTGTAATTTCCCAAAAGATTCACCTGAAAAGCTCTGTGGCAGGATTTGACACAGAATTAGTAACACAGCTTTATTTGCTGTTGACTGCAGATCCCTAATGCCACACACATCAGTTTAATTTGAAAATTTAAAAACTTTTAAAATTACACATAAATTTGAAAATTTCATGTCAAATATATCACATATACTTAAAAGGCACATGGGCAATTGGTTGGAATTGATTCCGTGCGTGTATATGAGAAACAATACGAATATATGTGTGTCTGTGTATATATACTGAGAAACTTCTGATCTTTAAATCTACATATAACCTTTAAAATATAAATAGAATCTCACTAAAGAATTTTCCTGAAAGTTGTACTGTGGATTTTTTTTTTTTGCACTCAAATTGGGAGATTAGTAAATATATGTTTATTAAGATAGCTATTTCACATTATACCATGACACTCCACACACAGAATATTTTTAATATAGCCAAAGCAAATCAAGTTTCTTGAGTGATTCAAGACTTCAGTCTAACTTTACTAAAGGCATCTATAATCTGAATTCTACAGACTGATTACATCACATAGTTCAAAACTCAATCACATTTTATGAAAATAAGCTTAAAGCTTACCTGGATTTCATATAAGTGGGCAATGTGAAACTGAACTGTAAGAGTGGGAAAATCAAAATTATTAGTTTTAATGAACAACAGCAATTAGAACGTTTTGAAATGAGAGATAAACAATGTTTCAAATTTATCAAAGCAAACTCAAGACTAATTACACTTTGAAGATACCAAAAGAGTATTTTTTTAAATTGATATTTTACACTTAATATACCAGACCTCACAGAAAATGAATATCCTAACAAAGCACAAAATCAGCGAACAGATATTGAGAAAACCAGTCTATGGATTTTATTTGTATTCTGAAACAGAGAGTCCATTAACCTTTCAGTAAACTTAGTAATAAAATATCTTGCAGATGAGGTGAGAGAACACAGGTAGCATTCTCTGTACATAACCAAGCTAGAAATAAACATTTTCATTCAGCTGCCAAGAAACAGACTAGCTGGGTTACAGAACATTATGTTACACACTGACAGTTTTACATGGGCTCTTAAATTCAGGTGTTTTTTTTCTTCCTTTTTAGGAATTGTCTTTTCCTTGTTAAACTGAACCTGAAGTGCTAATTACAAGTGATACTTTGATGGTTACTGTTAAGCATTTCCAATTCCTCATACAAATTGTCCAGAATGCCATAATGCAGCCTGTGCAGGCAAGAAGATTGTTGGCTGGAGAAAGAAAAATGGAAGTTGTTTAGGAGTAAAAGCAGAGGGAAAATTACCCTCATGCTGCTCAAATCATCACAGAAAAGACTTGAGAACTGCTAACCTGGACTATCCACGGACTGGTAGATAGCTAAAGCTAATTGAGATGAATATAATCCTCATTCTGCTTTGATGAGGAAAAGTTCCTTCGAGACAGACTTTTGCTCCATGTTCGTGAGCATTACAAGGAAGAAAATACCTGTGTTTGAGTCAAGCTCAATTTATTTCAATTACACAGATTCCTCTCCCTTGAAGCTACAGAATAGTGTGACACCAAATTACCATACATATAGGTAATAGGGAGTTCAGGGTTTCACTCTGGATCATAAGGGAGGGAAAAAAATCTCCCTTTGTGCACTGCTTTGTCCTCCACTATAAAGAGAGAAGCCAAGTGCACTTTGGAAACCAGGTCAGAATGAAATGCATCACCTAAAATTTTAATAAACTTTTTGTGTTCCTTGCTAAAGAGCACATAACACACCCATTATGTTCACTGCATCATCAAACTTCACTCTGTACTGATGAAAGCAAAGCCCTGCTTATGTTTCAGGAGTCCATTATCTAAAAAAAAAATCCCTCTCTTAGTTTCTCTCTTCCTAATGAAACCCTTTCAGTGTGAAGCTCCAAAATAAAGCGATGCCTTGGAAGGGAAAGGAAAATTAAAAATGTCAGATTAGAGACTGCCTAAACAGGAAGATGATATGCTTATTACTCGACCATTTCTGCTGGGAACACACCCCTAGCCCTGAGAAATGCAAGGGGGAGGATAAAATGGAGCATTTAGTGAGGGTACCCAACACCCTGGAGCAGGGGGTTCAGTGGGACCTGCCCAAGCACCTCTCAGTCCTCTGCACTCTCACCTTGGGGTTTGTCAGGCAGTGAAGCCTTCACATGGAGCCACCCCTCTACCCAAATCTGGGGGCAGAGGGGACAGCAGGGGAAGGGTTAGGAAACCCTTATAGAAATTCAGAGATTTAGTGAAAAGCGATAAAGTTAGTGAGCAAGAATACGAACAAACACGAAATGCAATAAAGAATCACATGTCTGGTGGAAAAGCAATAAAAGCCTATTGACTGAGGGAGAATTCTGCAAATTTTTACAAAATTATCTGTGTCTGTTCCTGATAAGTGACAAAGCTTTGAAGACAGCCTTGAAGCACAGCTGGCTCCTTGATACGGCCACTGGTTTTAGCCATGTGAACAAACTCCCTTTTCACTACCTTGCTGATACAATATTCACAAGTCCATCCAGTTTTTAGAGAAATGTTTTTAAGTATTTTATCCAATGCCTCTGAAGCAAGACTTGGGTGGTAACTTAAATTCAACATGAACAACAACTTAAGCTCAAGCATGAAGGCATCTGAAAAATCGAAGGAATAATTTCCATCACAACTCTCTGCCTTTCAATTCTTACAGACTCCAAAACACGGAGAAAACCACATTTTTTCTTGCATTTAATTCCACTAACTATGGATAAATACCTGCAGGACACTGTGTTACAGGCTACAGTACATTGTGCCTATGACAGATCACACTGCACCAAAGAGTAACATGTTCAAATACAGACTAATATAGAGTTGACATTAAAAACCCCAAAAAATCAAATACAGTTGTTTTTTTTTTTCTTATTTCTACAGTAAGACTGATGCTGAATTTTGGATCTATAAATTTAAATGGCATGAAAATAATCACTGAAAATTTACAGATTATCAAGATGATGAAATTTTTAAATAACTGCTGTTAAATGTGTGCCATGGTACAAGCACCAGGTTTATAAATAAAAAGCAGTCAAATAGTAAATTTCCTCCAGAATTCAGGCCTTCAGAGTAATGAATAAGCTAAGTCTCAATTTTTACTTATTCCATTTACTGAAACAATCTACAATTCCACTGGAACATCTGTCTCCACTGAGAAAAGGAGACAAGTTTTGCAGTCTCCCTCTCTCAGTACCAATTCTTTTGATTTTGAAAGATTTCTGGTTCATTAAAAATTCATACAGTTGCTAGCATAAGACTTCAAAAAAATCCACCACAAAATAAATACTTCTTGGTTACTTACTTTCAGCGTTAGACAAAGTGCAGGGATTGCAGTCAATCAAAGCTAACTGAAAATGCTGGAAAGAAAAAAAAGAATTATTTGCTTTTCAAACAAAGTAATACTAGCACTTCGGCAAACTACTAAGAGTAAATCAATTTTGTACTTGAAAATCAATACTGCATTTCACCACTTGTCTTAAAAAAAACCATTTTCAATTTCTGTTCAACTGCTTACTAGAGGAAAGTAAATTTTTTTTTATTGTAAACAGTGCAATGCTTCTAGTAATGTAAGATGGCAACAGATCTTCACAAAACAACTGGGCTGCATCTGGAAGGATGAAGGCATCAAATGAATGGTCAGAATTGGAAGATCAAGTTTTTATACACACAACTGAGACTTGCAGACACACCAACTCTTAGCCTCATGGAGATAAATACTGAAGCACTCAATCTATCTAGAAAAACAGAGCATTCTTTCTAAAAACTGAGCGATTTTTCAGTTTTTAGAAAACTGAACTCTTGTCGAAAAGCATTTAATATGAATACCTCTACATTAAAACATGAGTTCATAGATTCTCACATCCTCTCCTCCAGATGTTGAGAAAACTTCAGTTAAACATTAAAGCTTGTGTAATTTTAATCACTTTTCTTTAAGGAATACAAAAAATACCTTTTGAAACATTCTAGGTTCTGAGGTTTTTCGCTCATCTATAAAGAGGGTCAAAAAAGCAGAGCAATGAAGTCTGTCTGCAAGTGTCATGTTAATTCACTGATCACTATTAAGTGTATAAAAATAAATGGAACAGGCACAGAAACTCCAGTGCAAGAACTTCTCCATCAACTTTTGAGAAAATTCCCAATACAGTGTGAAATTTTGATTCTATTAGTTCAACAGAAAATAAGGCCTATGAATACAGGAGTCTAAGAGTTACCCTATGAAATACTACTGGTAATAAATACAGTTATTTACAAAATACACAGTCAGGTGATTTCTAATACACAAAACATGACTGATGCTTCAGTATATTTAATTTTCTTATCACAAGAATTATAATTTAGATCAAACTATTCAGAATGCCAAACTAGGTGGCACTGGGAGCCTACGGCTGTAACTAGGAAGAAAAAAAGTCTGGATCAATGCATATGAGCAACACATTTCCAGTATTGTTGTACTCAGAGCTACCAGATGCTATTTAACTTTCCTCATGGTCATAGTAACTCCTTGAGTACAGCATGTCTACACAAAACATATCTTTAAGATCTGTAAGATTTTATCAGACCATCCCATTTCCAAAACACCCTAATTTTAATAGGGACAAAAAATTCGAAAATTAATGTATTATCCATAACAAGACATAAGAAGAATGCTGACACTTCCATAAGCTCTGACATACACTGATGCAGCTTCCTCCTCACTCACTTCATCAACATCATTTGTAACATATACCAGCATTTAAAAAATGAACCAAACTCAAGGTGAATAACAACACAAATTCATGATTTATAATGAGCATTTTAATAATATCCCCCCAGAAGAGAACACAAAAACCAATGGATTCACACTGTAAAATAACTTAATCCTAGCGCAAGCATTAAATAATAGCTGACAAATATTAATTATTAGCTTATTTCTCTACTGTGTTCCTTTCTCTACTGCTCAGCAGGCAGACAACTTACAGTCTCCCCTCACTTACATTGCAATGCAGGTTGAGTGCCTCAGAGACATCCTTTAGTCTGTTACCATAGTGATTCTACTAAGCAGATAACTTTAAAAAAAAGCAACCATCTAAATAAAAATAAAATGCTCTATCTTAAATTGCATTTTGCCTGCCAAAAAAAAAAAAAAAAAAAAGTGGCTCTGGCCTGTTCAACTGAGTGTTACCCATCTAAAAGGCACAAAATCCTTCCTGTACAGATGTGTCATCTTGCACCGTCACTTACAATTACTATGGAAAGACAAAGCAGAATGAACAGATTTGCTCTCACCTAGCAATGCTATTATAAAAAATAAGCAGATCTAAAGAGAAAAGACTGACAACTGTTCTGTAGCAGTTCTTCTGAAGGGTTTTTGCAGTGAGACTCACTGAGAGAAGGCAAGCGACCATGTAAGAATATCTAACCATTTTAATATATTAAGTATGCCAGTAGTATCAAGAGCTATACAGGAGGGGAAAAAAAAAAAAAAAAAAGGAAAAAACAAACCACAAATATTCCCAGCAATGCCTCCTAAAAAATTAAATATTCACTGCTACAGTAGCTAACTTCTGAAATTCAAAAATCTACACTATGAAAATCCTCTTAGTGTGGCAAATTTCTATTTGCACTAATCACTAATCTACAAACGGTAAAGAAATTGATAAACCAAAGCCAGTCAGTACAGAAAAACACACCGTTTGCACTAGACAGTTATCACAATTAAAAGCAATACACAGAAACCCCAGAACCTTTCAAACCAAGAACCTCTGAAATGCACACACACGAGCAAACCTACACCTCTTCCCGGATAAATAATACATAGCTCCCCATTAAATACTCAAAATCAGACCAAAAAAAACCCAAAAAAAACCCCATGCATGCATTCTAACACATCAACCTGGTCAGCCAAACGCAGATCCACTAATCACAATTACCAGCACCAAAAAAAATTTTAAAAAATAGTAATAATTTCCAACTTCCATTTCTGCAACCAACAGCAGCGGCTGGCAAACATCTGCACCCCTCTCAAATATTGCAGCACTGAGCTGGCTACTGCTGTGTGGAATAGTTGTTATGCAGGAGAGGCCGCTGCAGCTCAGAGACGACACACAATACCTCAAGGCAGACAGCAGTCTATAGAAATTCAAATCCCCAGTAAGAGGATTTACCTAGAAGGCAGTGTACTGAATGTTAAAAACTAACAGGCTCTCCTCAAGGGCTGCGGCTCAAGGCGCAATCACAGAATCGTTAAGGTTAGAAAAGACTTTTAAGATCAGCCAAGCCCTAAATCACCTTCATTTGTTGCCATCTGTAATTGCAGAGTTATCTACAGCCCACTGCATCTCCTCTGGAGTCCTTGACTTGCCTCTGATTGCGGAAACAATTCCGAAGACAACCTTTCCAAGGATGAGAGGTACAGTGGATTCCATATAAAGAGAACTGATGAAAGCACTAGGTCTGGCAGTAAAGTACCAGTAATCTGGCACTGATTTAGGTAACAACATGCTTTCTCTCACAGAATTAACACCGATTCTTTAGATGTAACAGGCAAGTACCCAAGGTTTTGTTGTTTCTTTAATCAATAAACGACAAAAGCGAAAACGAACCCTTTTCTTTTTAGTGCAAGATTTTCGGTACTGTCTCTGTTTACATCCAAACCTGAGACCTCAGCGTAGTGATTCTACTCCCTCCTCCTCTCCAGGGTGACATCAGCAAGTTTAATAGCTCTGCATTTATTCAGCAAGCAAGGCAAGCCATCATCTGAAACCTGACAATCCTCACCGACTTACCATGAAGGAAAGCTCCATCATGACTCAGTAAAATTCTGTCAGGAGATGGCTTTTTCTGCCTGTGTGACCTAGGTGTGATGCCCGTGTTGCTCAGAGCAGCTTTTGTTCAGAGAAGTAGGACACGGAGAGAGCCTTGTGTAACCAGCCGGGGCACAGTGCCAAGCCTCCATTTGCCAGGCATCTCTGGGACCAGGGGAGAGGGTCAGGAGAGGACACGCTCCATGTGCCGCTCCAGCAGCTCATCCTGCTGCTCTCCGCTGCTTTCTGAGCTCAGAGCAAATTCGGCTTGCAAGATAAACGTTTGTGTAGTGTAAACACTCGGGTGCTTTTGTCCAGTGTTCAAAAAAAAGCCAGCTTACAGACAAGGGAGAAAAAAAAAAAACTGCTGGAGGACAGAAGGAACAAAGGCCACATATACACTGAATAGCAGCAGTGTGCTCTGAAAAATCTCGTGTTCTGACAAGCTACAAGAGAAAAACCATTTTTAAATAAAGATCATACAAGCTGTATTTCTGCAAGCCAAAAAAAAGGCTACATCTGAATTTACTGACCAATACCTAACACGGTGATTTTCACAAAGCTATCTCAACACTCACGTTTGCCTCCCTCCACCTTTTTATGCATTCTTTCTGCAACATCAGAATTCAGCTATTCCTGCGCTAAGAGCCTGAAAGACTGCCAGCAGCATCAGAATGACCGCGAGTCTGCCGCCGCTGCCGCAGCACGGCCACGGAGCCGCTGCTCCGGCCGGAGCTGGCCGGGGTCATTCCGGGACTCGGCCTCCAGCCCCGGAGCCGCCCGGGCTGGGGACAGCACGGCTCGGGCACTGCCCCGGCTGGGGACAGCACGGCTCGGGCACTGCCCGGGCTGGGGACAGCACGGCTCAGGCACTGCCCGGGCTGGGGACAGCACGGCTCGGGCACTGCCCCGAGTGGGGACAGCACGGCTCAGGCACTGCCCCGGCTGGGGACAGCACGGCTCGGGCACTGCCCCGGCTGGGGACAGCACGGCTCGGGCACTGCCCAGGCTGGGGACAGCACGGCTCAGGCACTGCCCGGGCTGGGGACAGCACGGCTCGGGCACTGCCCCGAGTGGGGACAGCACGGCTCAGGCACTGCCCCGGCTGGGGACAGCACGGCTCGGGCACTGCCCCGGCTGGGGACAGCACGGCTGGGGCACTGCCCGGGCTGGGGACAGCACGGCTCGGGCACTGCCCCGGCTGAGGACAGCACGGCTCAGGCACTGCCCCGGCTGGGGACAGCACGGCTCAGGCACTGCCCAGGCTGGGGACAGCACGGCTCGGGCACTGCCCAGGCTGGGCACATCACGGCTCGGGCACTGCCCAGGCTGGGGACAGCACGGCTCGGGCACTGCCCGGGCTGGGCACATCACGGCTCGGGCACTGCCCGGGCTGGGCACATCACGGCTCGGGCACTGCCCGGGCTGGGCACATCACGGCTCGGGCACTGCCCCGGCTGGGGACAGCACGGCTCGGGCACTGCCCCGGCTGGGGACAGCACGGCTCGGGCACTGCCCCGGCTGGGGACAGCACGGCTCGGGCACTGCCCCGGCTGGGGACAGCACGGCTCGGGCACTGCCCCGGCTGGGGACAGCACGGCTCGGGCACTGCCTGTACTGAGGACAGCACGGCTCGGGCACTGCCCCAGCTGGGGACAGCACGGCTCAGGCACTGCCCGGGCTGGGGACAGCACGGCTCGGGCACTGCCCAGGCCGGGGACAGCACGGCTCGGGCACTGCCCCAGCTGGGGACAGCACGGCTCAGGCACTGCCCGGGCTGGGGACAGCACGGCTCGGGCACTGCCCAGGCCGGGGACAGCACGGCTCGGGCACTGCCCAGGCTGAGGACAGCACGGCTCGGGCACTGCTGGCAACCTGTGGCTACACTCTGAGTATTTCTGTGTGCCAACCCTGCAGTTACACCTGGTAAAACTGCATCTGACCTGACAGAGATGCCTCTGAAGTGCACCAGAATCAGTGAATGTCCTCAGTTGGAAAGGACCCACGGGATCGCTGAGTCCAGCTCCTGGCCCTGTGCAGAACCACCCACAAGAGCCACACCATGTACCCGAGAGCACTGACCAAACACTCCCTGAGCTCTGCCAGGCTGCTGCTATAACCACGGCCCTGAGGAGCCTGCTCAGTGCCCAACCACCCTCTGGGGGAAGAACCTTTGTTTAATATCCAACCCAAACCTGCCCTGACACAACTTCAGGCCATTCCCTGGGGTCCTGTCACTGTCACCACAGAGAAGAGATCAGTGTCCTGTCCTCACAGGGAAGTTGTAACTGCAGTGAGGTGTCCCCTCAGTCTCCTCCAGGCTGGACAGACCAAGTGTCCTCAGCCTCATATGGCTCCTCCTCAAGGCCCTGACCATCTTTATTGCCTTCAGCTGCTCTCCAATACCTTAAAGTCTTTTTTCCATTGTGGCACCAAAACTGTTCCCAGCACTCGAGGTGAGGCTGCTCCATTGCAGAGCAGAGCAGGACAATCCTCTCCCTTGCCCGGCTGGCCATGTGTCCCTGGTGTCCCTCAGCACAGGGACATCCCTCCTGGCTGCCAGGGCACTGCTCATGTTCACCTTGTCATTGAGTAGGACTGGCCCTTTTCCATGGGACTCCTCTCCACGGTGTCATTCCCCAGTCTGTCCATACATCCAGGAGCCTCACTCAGCACCAACATCCTCAGACTGAACACTCAACTTCTGAATCACCTATTCCTCTGCCCCATCTCCCAAAGGACTGAGATGCCACACAACATGGTAATTCAGTTTAAGCACTTACTCCTCTTTCTAATCACGGCATTTCTAAAATACACCTGTAATTCTCTTTTACAGGAATTAGTCAAAAACCTGAGTGAAACTAAGAACAAAAGACAACACTCCGTAGGGCTGGACATTGTGGTAACATTATCTGCTGTCAAAACCAGTCACACTAATAACTCTCCTGAAGTTTCATTACAGTGCCATGCTGCATTGAAATCTTCCATGGATTTACTTCTTGTACGTGTCTTTCCACCACTGACATATGCAAAACTACAAAGACTAAGACATTTCAACCACAAATGCTGCTTTCCATTCACTTACACTTCTACTGAAATTATCTTTTGATTCATTTCATTTTGCTTTCCACAAAATGCTTTTTTGTGTGAAGTGCCTGAAATCTTGGATATCCAACTCACAAGACCCAAAGCTTTTCTCACCTTTTTTACCTAAAAAAGCACCTCATAAAATTAATTCCTCATATAACAAATTCTTCATAGAATTTAAGACATAAAACTAGACATAAAAAAACTTCTCAAAACTGTATATATTTTGACTAGTCATTTTTAATAATTAAAATACGTAAGGTTTCAATGTACAGTGTTTAAACTTAAAAACTACACATCTAAGCCCATATGAGAAAGATAACTAGGTGGTAGAACAGCATATGAAGGCTTGAAATCACAGATTTTCACTTTCCTAAATACTTGTTTACTTATTACTCAGAGAAAGAACATAAAAAATGAATGATATGTCTATAACAGTTATGTGCTGGCATATAATAGCTGCACTAGCTAAAAATATCTTCTATAAGTTTACATATACAGGAGAAATATTTGAATAAATGGTAGAAAAGTGTCTGACTGACTATAAATAAGTACTTCAAGCTGTTCATTGATACATCAGTGTTTAATTTCTTTATATTTCATGCATAGTCATACAATTCATGCACATTTTAATTATTCTGCAGCCTTTTTCTTATAATTAGCAGCATGTCTGAACATTACTAACAAATGAGAATCTTTAGAAGAATAATTAAAAAATTAAAATTATATTTAAATTGATGATTTACGGGTAAGATGAAAGCATAAGCCTGAAGCAAACTACTGGAATAACTGTTTTGTGTATAAAGAAGGAAAATTTCTGTAAGTGAAAGACAGAATCAGTATTTCTACTAGAAGGCAGGTAATTGAAAACATGAGATATTGAGTTCTCATTCTTCTAAAGGTTTTGTAACTGGGTACAGGGTGCACCTGTAATAAACAACACAAAATTCCCAGCACAAACCATTGCTTTATTTGCTACAAACCAAACCCTCTGTCCAGCATTCCTACTGACCACCCATTTAAATAAAAAACCACCCCACAAACCAAACAAAATCCAACAAAAACCACACAATGCCCCCACTACAAATCTCCATACAAAAGCAAACAAAGCTTCTCCTCATAAAACCAAACCCTCAGAAAATCTGCCCCCTGGCCTCCACTGTTCCCTCAATGTTATCAATCTAATAAATACAGAAAACAAAGGAGTTTTTTTCCCCATAATTATGAATTCTGCATTCAAAGGGCTTTCAGGATCATGGCTCTAAATACCCACTAAAAAAACTTCAACACCACCAAGCAGGATGAGCACCAGAAGGGAGACTGGTTTTCCAGAGCTGTCACCTGGTGCTCAGCTCCCACATCTCAAAAGGCTCTGGAGCAGTTATGTCATACAGGAATATCCTCCAAATTTCTCTTTGAAATCTTTCATTCCCACATGTTTTTTAGAAATTGTTTAAGATTCAACAGTACTTAAGAAAAGAACTCAGACACACATGTGAGACAAGATGATTACATGCACCTATGAAAAAAG
Source organism: Sylvia atricapilla (assembly GCF_009819655.1). NCBI lineage: Eukaryota > Metazoa > Chordata > Aves > Passeriformes > Sylviidae > Sylvia > Sylvia atricapilla. The sequence continues at coordinate 109,298,878 of NC_089141.1, read as the reverse complement.
GAGGCCAAATTAAAAAAACAAATAGATTTAATAAATAGGAAAATGACCGTGACAGAGAGTGACATGTCAGAAATAAGGCGGCACATACTCAGAAGTATGAATATTTTTTCCAACTACATTTACCCAATGAATAAAAAGATGTATTATATTCCTAGAGATCTTGCTATATTCTCCTTTCAGATTATCACAGGGACACCATGGCCACCACCATGGACCACAGTACTCCTTGTGTGTTTGGTAGGAAATGGTGAACAGGAAAGGGGCAGCAGGACATAGTAAAGTGAAAAAGGTGGGCTATGAGGTAAACCTTAGTAGCATGTTGTTGCTATGGTCATCAATTTATGAAAAGAAATCCATCCCTCAAGTCACTACCAGTTAATTTTGGAATTAATTGTACTTTTCTGATGAATGGGGCAAATTCAGGTTTCAAGTCTCACCTCTGAAGATAACACTGCCCCACTTGCCAGGTTACAAAAAGACTGTTTTCTTTTCAACCAAAAGGGACACTTTTTTTTTTTTTTTCCCCTTAATGTAACCCTGAAGGCCAAGTAATTTCCAACAGCATTGGTGTTACAAAAGTTTATGGCAATAGCAAAGAGAAAGTCAAGGATTCTCATAGTAATTTGCAAGTCTCAACTGCAGAACAGGCAAAAGCAGTAATTGATTTTGAAAAAACACTGAGTTGATTTTATGCTTGTTAAACAGCACTCTAGCAATTATCTTGATCATCAACATCTTAAAATAGTAAAAATTAATTTTGTGCTTAAATTGCTTACATAAAATACAGATGATTTATGTTAATGCCCTCAAATTGTGAAAAACATGGAATATATGACCTTCAGACTTCCATCTTCCCCCTTTGCCTGAAGACTCTTACTGACAATGACTCTTACTGACAATGACTCATCTGTTGGCAATGGTTTATTCTTAGCAATTACAGACTTAACATGAATGTTTAAATACCATCAAAAACATTATGATATTTCAAAGTACTTTAATGCAACATTGGTACAATCTGTGAAATCCAGAGCGGCCACAAGCGAGTACCAGATGAAAAGTTACTTCCACTTTCTGCCTCTGTGTGAACAAGGGAGCTCAAACTGGGCAAAGAGCCCCAGGAAAAGGGTCTGTGCTCAAGGCCAGTCACAGGCAGGCTGGATCTCAACCCCCTGAATTACCCTTTAAAATCCCGGATCCTTTTAAAAAGATCCACAAAACCAAAAAAGGCACAACAAGACAACTCTGTCTTTTCATTGCTTTGGGTTTATTCTCTTTCTTTTGTTCAAAGATGAGATACTCTGTGTCTCAGAGAAGGAGGCAGACATTGTGTGAAAACATCCCTTCACACTCTTTCCTCACAGCCCTTCCCCATTTTACTCTCCCCATGCTTGAGCATAACCAGTGCATCAGCACTTCACTTCATTCTCTTCACTAAGGCAGCATTTTCTGACTTGCCTCTCATATTCCCATCACACTTTCTGGTTTAAGTTCGTTTCTTAAAAAAAAAGATTGGCTTTTAAAGAAGCTACAGCCCTGCTCCACTTAAGTTTTCTCCTCAGCTGACACACTGTGATGTTTAAATCACTGGTAAGTTTCAATCAGTAACACTTTGTTTTCAAACTAAGTAGGTAAGTCCATGGACTGTACCTTAAATTAAATCCACAGCTGAGCTGAACTGGAAACAGCTCAAAGTGTTCAAGACCGAGTTCAACTGGGTCTTTTCTTTTGTTCCTCACTGTCATTCTTTACTAAGGATTGCAACCTCCACAGCAAAGGGAGCAAACCAGAAACTCTGCTTCAGGTGTCTCAGCTGGTAATTCCAGATCAGTTTTTCATTACATTTTGAACTAGAAGAGGGTAAGACAGCTCTGTCCCCTCCTTCCCATTCCATCAGCCTTGCACTGGATGTACCAACTGGGCAATCTCAAGCTGAGCTGGCTCAGACTTCTGATCCCCCTCAGTCTGCAAATGGGGAAAAGCAAAAAAACGAAAAATCACTCGATTCAATGTGGCTGAGAGTGCTGAACGAGGTAATCAGGATTGCAAGGTGGAAAATGAGACCAACTTCTAGGAACAAGCTGCAGTTATATTGCTTTAAAAGAAAAACATTAAACCATCTTTAATGCAAACACTCATCATGTTCATTTCACCATCTTTCGAAGACCATCCCTCTGCCCCAGGGTAACCTGCTTTATTTGTGGCCATTTGTTTTTGTCAGCGACTTAACCATATGCCACATAAAAGCAATGGAGTCATGATAATTTTGCATTAAAAAAGATTAATTTCTTTCTGTTTCCTAAATACTACTTCATTGTTCTTTCCATTTGTAGCTGGTATTTTGAAAACTTGAAGTTTGGTAAACTCAAAATCCTCATGGTAAGTGATTGATTTGTTTTGCAAAATTGTGAACATCAAAGACAAGAAATTATTTAGATTGAGTTATCATAATATTTATTTAAATACCTGATTCACTGACAGAATTCCAAATTCAGCAATTGCAGAAAAAGGTTATCTATTTCTTGATCAATTTATAACAAAAATTAAAATAATAAAATCAACTAGGTTAGAAAAGACCTTTTGATATCACTGAGTTTCTCCTACTACTTGATTACAAGATGACCACCTCCTTGTACATTTAATCTCATTTTCTCCCAGCTTCTTTAAAAATAAAACCAAAATGTACTTCAGCACTTCTTTTATTCTGTATATCATGACACACCAAATTTGTGCCAAAGTAAAGGAAATAGAATCACTTGAGCTCACACATAATCCCTTCCTCAACCTCTACCTCTCCTTGCTCTCTTCCACCATTCATTGCATGGAACCTTTTCTACTCCACTGCACAATTTCCAACTCCACCAATCTCTGTAGGTGAAACCTTGGGCTCTGGATGAAAAGGGAAGCCTGGGGAGAAAACTGCTTCCCTCTATCACAAAAACCAAAAGGAAAAATTGAAGAGTAACACTCCACTCTTTCAAATCTTGGACAATGTGATTCGAACAACCCAAGAAAACAATCTGCCAAGAAAAGGAATCCGTAAGATTCTTGAAAACAAAACACTTATTGTTTTAATAATTTTTAGGAAAGATTTATATGCAGGAATATGTTTATAAATTACACTTAATTACAGAGTTCTCAGCCCTGCAGGTGGTTTTCCCACCACATGCAACCCAGTTAAAAGAACACTTCCTTTTTCCAAGACACGTAACAGCTAAATTTAGAGGCCAGGAAGGAAAGGATATGTGGGTAAAGTAGAAAATGGAAAGAGGAAAAACATGGGCAAATGTGCTGAACAGAGGGAGATAAAATGACAGATTACAATCAGAGCCCAGAAAAGAATGTAAACAGTAAAGAATTTGAAAAAGTACAAAAGAAACAAAGTGCTGTGTTACCATAAACCATTTCCAATTGATTAGCCAGAAACTGTTGCCTTAGAAGCTAGCTCACTCTCAAGCCAGGAAATGACAGAATAATTAACTGCTAGAAAAGTAACAATTATATAAAAACACAACATTTTGCATAAAAACTTTCTAGTTCACTAATTGCAAAAACTTTCAGTTTACAACAGGGAAACTAAGGGGAAAAAAAACCAAATATAAAAATCGAATGATCCAAGCTGTTCTTCTCTTTTCCCCCTTCGTTTTCAGTACAACCTCAGTCTCCCACAAGGTTCACTATTTTAACAACAGCCCTACACTAAATTATTCATCTGGAGTGTAGCACCTCACATACCTCAAACCTATCCCTCTGTTCAGACTGAGACACTTCACATTAAAGCATTTCAATTTCTATAGCAGGTGGTCTGTGACTGTTCTGTGCTTATGCACTCCTTGCAGCTTTAAGATGCAACACACGACTTGTAAGAAATGTTAATTCAATTTGAAAGGACTTAAACCTACCTTTAAACTAGACTCATAGTCTGTGTTCACTTTGAACATAAGCCCAAGTCGCAAATGAATTTCCTTGGCTCGACAAAAGCTGGGATCAACATAAAGCGCCTCCTGAAATGCTTTAATTGCCCTGAAAGAAAAAGACAGATGAAAAAAATTGGATTTTACTGAAGTATTACTCTATAATCAATGATTATATAGCTAACAAAGTGGATCAGAAGGTATTGTTACAGAAGAACATACCAACTTAATGGTTTACATGTAATGCTTTTGGTGCATGGCTTTTGATTCTTCAAGGATTGGGTAATTTTGAACTCCAGATACCGTCATGTATTTGAAAGTCTAATATTTTCTCTTAATTCAAAGAAACTAATTTGCTGCATGAAATACACCAACATATCTGATATTCCAGAGAGAATGACTCACAAATTAGTTACAAGTGCAAGCTCACTTAAAACAGCCAGGTTGCTTTTGATTCCAGTAGTGCAGACCCCTAAACAGCAGCAGAATGGGCAGCCTTGGAGATATCACACACACATCTCCTCCCACTGCACCTACCTGCTGCTTTTCCACTTTCTCCTCCTCCCTTTCCTGGCACCGGTGCCATGCAAGGACTCAAATAATACCAGTTGCTCCATTACTTCCAAATATAGACATCAAAGCCTGCCACCTCCTCACACAGTAACTTTCCTTCATATTCCCATGATAGGTGAAGATGGCTCTGATTCTATTTCCTTACCTTCAGATCCTCTCTCACTCGTCCCTGCTCATGATGGCACCGTACCAGATAAAACAGAAATGCCACCTAACAACTCCATCTTGGAGCAGAAAAAAGTGACTCTAAACAGGACTGTTCTGCCTCTCATGCCATTGCATAAAACTAGGACAGCTGAAATGCAACTAAAAGATAACAGAACTGAAGTCACAGAGGAATTAAGAAAGAAGCTAAGTCTCATTGTTGCCTGAAATCCAACGACAGCTTGAAACAAAATCCCTTCCCACCCACCACTGGTCAGACAACAAGAGAAATCAGAAGCAGCCTCCGTCAGGGTAGATTTGAGTCCCCAGGCCAGAGAACACAATCCCTCTGCTGTCCCAGGAAACCCCAGAGGTCAATGCCAAGTGGGCAGGTGACAGGGCAGTCTATGCAGAGAACTGGACCCGCTGTGGAGCAGCAAAGGGACATGGGACAGGGATTAACTCCAGTGCTTAAAATCACTCTCTTTAGGTACACTGATTTAACTCCTACTCTCCAAGCACAGTATTATTTATAAGGACAAAAGGTTGGTTAGCAGATGCAATGCAAAATTCAACAAGTACTTTTCACAGACCTTTTTATTCACAACACACATAAATTACCATTTTTGAATCCTTCAGCAAAAACATTTCTGCTCTAAAATTCTTAGAGGCTTTTTTCTCATCGATGACAAAGCAAACAAAAGGCACAGAACTTTCTCTAGACAAGGCAACTGTATGTACCTGAAGCATTATCTGACATCTTTAAATAGAACTTAGGAGCAGATAGCCTTAAAAAAAGTATTAAATTTTTATTGTGGAACTGAAGCTTCCTCTGTTACAATCCTTCAGGAAGGCTCTCCTTACCCAGTACCCTACTTTTCTGCCAGCACATGGAAAATGAGCAAGTGAAGCTCTGAAGGGACAAACCTGCACCAGAGCTAAGCTCTCTCACATCTCATCTAAATTTCCCTGAAATCCTGTGGTGGTGGTGAATCACACACCTCATATCTACACTGAATTCATAACAAAGATCCTTGTCTTGTAACAGTGTGCTCATCTTTATCATCTACAAAAACAGCCATCAAACTGAAAGGCCAAAGACTGGGCTGATCACCAAAGATCAGCACATATTTTAAGCTAGGCTTTTGCTAGACCAGAAGATAGATTCTATTATTGTGTATTTGCATTTCTTGTCTTAACTCTAATATGGGCACTAGGTATGTTAGCCACTGGTATTTAAAATCCATTACCTGTGTCTTCTTCAAAGACAATATTCCAAAGTCTCCAAAAGGAAGAAAACCACTGTCTATGATTCCAATCAAAGGGAAGACAAATATCAGGAATAAAGACATAGCAGTTCTATAGCACATCACACAGTGTGACCACACTAACACTCTGTAAAATTCATGTTCTTCATTTAGCCATCCTTGCTTGGTCAGAAAACAGTATTTCCATACCTCCCCTACGTCAAGTCCCCATTGAAGAGGTCATCAATAAGTGGATTTCTAAAAAAGTTTAAAAGAATCTGAGCGTAACAAAAATATTTCTGTACTGTCTTGCTTACTGAACAGGAAATATTAATCAGTCACTGCTGAGTGATGGAGTAAAACAAAGCCACAAGTATAATAAAAAACCTTCCAGAACAGTTTTCAAATTCAGTTTGAATGTATACTATCCTTCATGCAAAAAACCAAGGATGTTGCCTACCCCAGTCCTTAGAGGAGCACAGCACTTTAAAACCTGTAAACTATCGTGAGTACACAACATGAAAGATTGTGTCACATTTGGCTCACAAACTTCTGGTCACAGAGAGCACCCCTCCCCAAGCTTTGAGTAAGGTTTATCTCTGCACAGACTCAACTAACTGAAAATCAAATTTTACCTTTTACTTAAATCTAGTGTTAATTCCATATTGGTTTCACAATTTGTAGTTTTTCCAGGATGACAAGTATGAATAATAAAATACAGAAACTACTTCCATCCCTGTGAAGAGGGGCATCATCAAAATTCCCCCAATGAAGTGATCTGAAAGAGCATTTTCAAGATTTTTTACCAGTGGTAGGTACTCATGTCTAATTCAGTAACTACAACCTCATTTAAATACTCAGTAGAATTTTTCTAGAATAAAATACTCAAGCTCTGAAAAGACATTCACTTATTAACTCTAACAGACAGACAAGCAATTTTACATCACAGCTAAATTAATATTGATGCAATTTTGCCTGCAGGAAACATTTAAACAAAATAGCAACGTGCTCACAATTACAGGACACATCAAGAACATGGACTACAGCAAACTCTGCCTGTTTTCCCCCTGCCCTGCCCAGAGCTCCAGACTCACTCCCTTTCTATCAAACAGGAGAACATCTGCAGCAGCACTAACACCCATTCCAGAGTTGGGCCTTCGAGACACAGCAGGAATCACTTGATTCTTGTACAGATCTTTGTTTACTCTCAAACATCTCTAATCCCATTTCTGTTCTCTTGTCCAAGCCTACACCCAGAAGGATGTGTGTCTGGAGGATCAAAGGCAACCAAGTTATCCAGATGTTTTCCCTCAAAGCTCTTGTATGGCTTGCTCAAAACCAGGAGTGCAGATATAACCCAACAGCTGGATGAGTCCAACAGCTTCCTTCAGGGATGATGGCACAGAGCCTTCCTCAAGTCACTTGGGAGTCTCCTCCATTAATTAACTGCCCTTTATGCACAAAATTTCTCATCTCACTCCTTCAGCAGACTAAACATACACCAGCCCAGAGGAAAAATTATCAAATGAGAGGCCAGGAGCTCTCAAACTGCAGAAATAAATGACAGTCATCTGAATTGAGCAAGAGGCAACTTCCCTTTTGCTCTCTGATGATACTGACACCTGCGTGGTGAGACACAATGCTGGCTGAGTCTACTAGAATTTATTGAAATTAAATAAGGATTTTCTCCAAGAATGAGGGCATTTCTCGTAACAGGCAGGAAATGCTATCCTAACACTTAACAAAATAGGAAAGCAGGACTGGAAAACAGACACTGCAGAGAATGAAAAGCACCTCTGGACTTTCATTTTACAGAGCACTGCTACAGCAATTCAGGAAAAATAAAAATGACATCTCCAAATCAAGCCTGCCAGAATCAATACTGCAGCTATTGCCCTACCCACTAATCTATACAACAATGCCTACCATTATAAAAGTGAAGAAACCAGGTGAATAATAATTAATAGATGATTATATTAAACATTTAGTGAATTCTCATAAGTCTTTTATTGGATGGTTTTGCTTGAATAGACTGTGAATAAAATCAGCTTTGTACTAGGAAAAAATATAATAAAAGAGCATCAATTTAACTATTCAGAAGTTATCACTTTTGTACATTTCAAACAAAACCCATGAAAATCAGAGTGAGCGTACGAAATAAAAGAACCTAACTTTATTCTAATATGTCACTTGATGCATTTGGAGTGAAACTTTTTTTTTTTTATTCTTACCCTCTTTCAATTTTCTGGCCACTTAGTCTAAGCCTCACTTCATTTCACAGCCTTACTAATGAAAGTGATGTGATGCTATCATGGACAAATTTCTATTTGAAACTCGTAATCATATTCTGAACACAAGCAAAATGTACAAGCACAGCAGTAGTCAGGACACTGCAGTTTATGAAACACTTTTACAGTCTTAGCTATAACTCTTCTGTCCAGAGGACTGCAACAGCTGAATGGCAAAGTATTTTGAGCAGCACAGTCTCTAAACATTTCTCTGGAAGAGCAGCTGGGAATAGGTTTTTTTACAGCATGAACAGAGTTTTCATACATTCAAGAGTAGTTTGCTATGAAATCACAGCAAGATAAGATAATGAAAAGAAAGTTAACTGCTCACTTCGTTACTGGTTAATTGCTATGAGCATGTGTACTCTACATGTACACTCCCATTTTATAAACCTGAGAAATACATATATACAGAACTGCCTCCTGAAACCGGAGAAATATTTGACAAAGCAGTATCTACAGACTGTGTAGATTCTTAGAGGCCTAAATGTATATTTAAATTCTTAGAGGTCTCCCCTTGGCAGCGTGCATTCCTACACACTGCACTATATACTTAACTTTCTGTGGAGGAACCCAGTGAGAAGCAGAGATGATGGGTTTAAATATCTTTTTATCTAGGTACTGAACAGATGATGACAGTGCTTCTGCTTTGGGAAGGATCAGGGAGTAGAGGGGTCAGGGAGTTCCACTCAGGAATGACTGGTTTTCCACAGCAGTCTTTAATCATGATGGAGGCGAGGAAAAGGGTCTGGTCATCTCTGACAGGTCTTTGGCTTTTTTCAGGGTCAGTGCTGAAGGACTGAGTTTTCCATAAAACTCCACTTCTGCAGCTGGTAAGGCATCCCTAAACTGAGAAGCCTCAGGGCAAAGAGCCCAAATGGGGCAATAAAGGTGACTGATGTCAGTCTCCTGTCAGGTGTTTCTGAGGAATCCAGAGCCTTTCTCACAGACATTGTCCAGCAATTTGCAAGGCCACTGAAAACACTGCAGGCTGGCCTCGGGGCACCACAGTTAGTACACTGGGATCCACAGGGTGTGAAATTCAATTTCAGGACATGATGTCAGAGCCTGGGCTTCATCTTTTAATCTTGATGGAAGTCAGTGGAATCAGCAGATGATAACAATCAGGCTAAGAATTCTCACTGAAGTGGAGAAAAAATTTGGTATCCAAGCTGCTATGCCTGGGTGCAGGTATTTCACAGAAATAAAGGGTAGCCCTGGACTAACTGCTGAAATTCTTTAATAATGCTCAATCTAAAAGACAGCTAGGGAGGGCATGAAATTATTAAAGTTATGTGAATATCTCATTCTACTGGTTTTCTACTCTAAGTGAGAAACAGGGAAACAGCAAAAATGAACCAACCACTTACTGCTTGATGATAAATGGTGTAAAAGAACAGAGTATCAAAATTTCACACCCTTAAGAGCTGTTTTACTGTACTTGGTTCAATTTATGGAAATAATACCTTATGGCACATCTTACTATAATAACTGTGTGAAATACCACACTATTGCAACGTTCATATATATGTTGAAGACTTTTAATTCTTATGTGAACAATTAAAGAAGATCACCAACATAAAATGATGTAACAACTAAGATTTGTACTTGAGATAATGCTGCAATGCTGCTCTAGTATATAAAAATATGTACAATATTGAATGACAGTGAACTGCATTATGCGACTTAGAGCCAATCCAATACATCCTTTTATGAAAGCTAGAAAACTTTAAAAATATAAAAAATATTAACAATAATTCTAAACCTGATTTTATTCCAACTTGCTTTTTTTTTTATCATCCCTGTTTACATGAGACAGGAAAAAACCTCCAGTACATCTCACCCCTTCCTCTTCGGAGGACCACATATTTCCTTCTTGCTAAAAATCTCTGAATATCTGAAGCAGTGATGTTTAAAAAAAACAGTTCATGGATGAACCAAAATAAATAAACCACCTTAAACAGTCTTGAGGTCTCCTCTGCCTGCTAGAAATATCAAGATCCATGTCTTCTATGAGCATAAACAGATGGAATAAATGCAGCAGGAAGACAGATTAACATTTCACTCTTTTAGAGTGGCAATCTGTGAGAGTTCTATGGAGGATTAAGATCTTCAAAGAAGAACTCCTATCGTAGATGACTTGTTATCATCTCTAAGTCTATTGTGATTTTGTCACATCTGAACACCAACAACCCCATATCCCTCTGCTCTTGCCCCCAAGAAATCAGAGAAGGGGTAAGAAAGGCACTCAAAGGGATCAAAAATCAGAACTGCAAACAAAAGTTTTTCGTAAGTAAGTATTTGTAGTAAGATTTCACCTATATCAGATTTTCTTCCTTTAAAAATTCTAACCAATGCTACACAATGTCCTTAGCACCACACTACACATAACTTTGCTGTACGAATGAAATGGAAAATACAATTATTCTACTCAATTTCAATATAACCTCTATGTGCAGTTCTGCAAGTCAGGACATCAGCTTATACTTGTGTTGTCAACAAGTGAAGAAAAATCTAAATTAATTTGAAGCTCTGATTTAGAAACACTAAATATGATCCACTGATGGCAAATGTTGAACAGGTGGCTTTTCAAAAAATTAATTACTCTAAATCTAACTGCTTTGTCTTATTTATCTTACAGTTTATCTACCGTTTTCACAGTGCAAACCGTAACAAGATACAGCTTGTAAGAAATGGTGCAAAAATACTTTGGAATGCTAACTGATGAAGACAAGACTGCATAACAACTCAAATGTTCTGAAAGTTGGTAAAATTCAACCAAGTCTCATCACAATCTTAAAACAGTGGATTCTCAAGCTTTCTGAAAACTTTTCTCTTCTTCTCTTGTTAATTAGAATGCAATAGAATTGCATGCCCTGTACAGCGCAACAAACAAATTATATTCATTTCACCACTATCAATAAAAAAAAGCAGTAAGCTGCAAGATAAAATAATCCATGTTTTGAGCCCATGATTTAACCAACTTATTTTAATTTGAAGAATAAAAGTTTATGTACATTATCCTGGGGCAAGCATAAATCTTTTGCCTTAGAGATACACAAGAACAATTTAAGGAGAGGTGGGGAGAGAAATTCTGCTTCATTGTTCCCAACCATCAGTCAGTGGTCACTCACTGCATCCCTAACTGCAATCAGGCTTACTTTAGTAACACAGTGGAACTTTTAGTAATCAATCAAGTAGTAAAGTAATGCTTACTGTACTAACAGTCTCCACACTGAGTATAAAAAGCACTGACATTGCACCTTTCTGAGTTTTTCCCCATGAATTGATTCTATTTCCACAGGATTAATCACCAATAAAAGTCTGAGGGCCATTCAACAGAACCCCAGTGACTGAGTCCATTCCATTCACCACTGTCATCACTAATAAAGTAAAACCAAAAAATCAACTGAATTCTAACCCTGTCCCCACCCTCAACAAAAGCCCTGCTCAGTTCTCAAAGCCTTGACTGAAATTACAACTCGTTTAACCCCGAGTTTTTACACCAGATTGAAACACTGATTCCATCTGAAATTATTCCTTCTCACATCCAAACCCCTCACCTAATGCAGCTGTCAAAATTTCTGCCTACCAAGCAAAATGAAAACAAGCCCCATTTTACCACCTCTCTTCCAAGAAGGTGTTTTATAACAGGCTATTCAACAAACCCAGGCTAGAGATTATCAATGACAACAATTCCCAAATGCCTGTTGAGTCATTCTGCTCCATCCACAATGCTGAATCGTGTTAAAGGGAGAGGAAACTCTTCTCCTCAAGTGCTTTTGTCTCACAGAACTGTCGGGGCTGCCCCAAGTATGTTACAGTAAGACAGACACCCACCCAGGACAGTAACCCCTGCAAACACAGTATCTGTAATAAAATCAAAATTGAACTGTTTTACACTCACACTGAACTGAGGGTGAAATAATCACACACCGATGGGACACCACACAATACTGACACCGTCAGCTGATTCCAACTTACCATTGAAAGGCATTGTAATGGAAGTAGACCAAACCAAGGCCATATAAAAAGGCAGCATTCTGTAAAGGAAAGAAACAATGTTTAAAACCCAGGTAAGAGTGAGTTTCCAATATTTTATCTATCCTTTGATATCCTATTTCCATTATAAGACAAATATATTTTAAATTCGCCTTGAACAGGAAGAGCCAAAAAGAAGCAAGGATTAACATAGGCAGACACAAAAAAAAAACCTCCAGTGGTTCTCCATGGTCACAAAAAAGGGCCTATTTTGGTGGAAGAGTAACTACAGTATTCAAGTACTTTTACATCAGAGAAACTTATGTGCTCTGTTCTACTTGTACAACAGCAGGGAAGGAAATGATGGAGCAGAAATCTTTGGCAATTTAATATAATAAAAAAATAGTTTCTGACCAAGCACCATTTCGTAGACACAGTAATTTATATTCACATAAAAGAAAGAAAAGCTAAACACTCTAATTTCAATGTCTAATGTAGAACACTAATTAAATGAATCTGAAAATATCCTCAAGGAGATTTCACTTTTCTGAATACCAAAATATACAAACCATCAATTTCAAATGTAACCTAATCATATTTCTTCATCATAAATCCAATTTCTATTTCCTATCCCCCTATCTGCAAAAGGTAAAAACCAAAGGAAAACAACAGAAACCATTCCCCTTCTGGAAACCCATTTTCCCTCCATTTTCTTTTCATATAAACTATTACTTACTTCTAAAGTAGAATTACTAACAATATCTAATGAATGTTTAACTATCCCCTTCCATAAATAATTATTACATATTTCCTAAATTAGGAAAAATAAACAAATTGCTTTTTCTTTTGCAAAGTTATGCCACAGCACATTTGTTTTTTATGAAGCAGAACAATTCCATTATTTACAGGAGACATTGTACATGCTGCCTAAGACACATTTGCAGGCTTTTCTCATATATAATTGTGATTCTGAGCAACCAGGTATGCATCCCAAAGCTCTGACACATGGACAAGAGCTGGAATTTCAATTGTGGAAGACTGCACTTCAAGATAATCTCTCTGCCACTTGTATTCAGTTCTTTAACAAGTCAAATTTCTAAGGAGTTCCACAAAAGGAATGCTAATTATGACTTAAACCCAATCCAAATATAAAAGCTATAATCAAGTTTTTCCTATAAAATAACTGGTAACCAGAAGACAATTCAAAGAGCAGCATTCATCAGAAACAGGATCCAGTATGACAATTTCATTATTCCTCATTTGCATCTTCTAAATGCAAATTAAAACCAGGGGAAATGTCAAAGATCCTTTCATGAATGCAGCTGGATCATAGCTTCAGCAATGGACAGCTTCCAGGAAAATGCTGTGGTATGACCAGATACTACAGCAATCAGAGCACTGGAAGATGTTAACAGGAGTGGAGAGGGAAGTGCATAAACAACAGAAGAGGACACTTTAATACTACCATAAACCCACATTCCTGTTTAATGGACCAAAAGCACAACACGGACATGACAAAGATAAAAGTCCTCCAATTGCATACTCTGTGTTTTTTACACGTTCTAAGTGTGCTCTGGCAACAGGAAGATCAGGAAGAAGGCAAGCTCAAAAGCTGAGCACATGTAATGCCCTGACTGAAAAGTCATTTTAAATAAAGAAGTGAGATAGATTTTCATGTGTGCAATATGGAAGCCTACAAAATACAGCCTGCCAGGAGCCTTCACTATCATTAGGCCAGCTCATTTTTCAGACAGAACTTAACAGGACTATCCAGTGTCCCCTCTGATATTTCAAATCTCAACAAAGTTTAGATCATTGTAAAGACTGAGTACAACAGTGATCACAAAAATCCTTCAACAGCACACTGCAAAATTCACACAAAAATGCGTCAGACAACTAAAAACTCTTCAATTTGTAAAACATTTGACTTCCCCTTATGAAATCTATTAGAACTCGCACTCCAAGAAAGAGATTCAGAAAAATCTCCCTGATATTTTGATGCTAAGGGTTAACAACCACCAACTTTCAAGGCACAACAAGAACCAAGATCCAAGTGATTTGTCAAAATGCAATTCATGTATCAAGTTCACATAAAGCTTTCAGATGGTCCTCACAGCACTACAAATAAACCATCACTGTCCTGCCCTTTGTTCTGTACCTCGTTTTCCCATTTTTCTCTTGTTCTCCTTTGTTAAAGTCTTTTGAGACTGACCTTAAAAATATCTTAAGCTGCCATTCTCCTCTCTATAAAATACAGGGCAAGATTTAATATTTGTACCTGTAATACTTCACTTCAAATGCAAAGGGGAAAATTGTGAAATGTCAGTATGGATCATGAATTTATCTGTTCTGAAATACTATGGCTCTAACCATATCCACCACCACATAACAAGTTTTTGTTGTTAATATTAATATCTAATAAGCTAAGGTTAAAAAGTATCTTTTAAACTGCATTTGAACATGGACAGGACTCACAAGGGCTGGAAAACATCACAGTGCCCCAATGTATGGCTGTACTCTCCCACAAACAATTTAAGGTGAGATCCACGTGAAGTCCTTCTTTTGGAGAACACCATCAAGTTCAAGACGCAGTCAAATTCCTACTGGCAACAGTCCATATGAAATGCCACCACAGCTTAATGCAGATCACGACCAAGCAGAATCTTTACCTAAATCTTCATCTACAAAATGTCCTTTTTAAAGTTCTAAGACTCTGCCTACTAGGAACACACCCCATCTTAAGAAATTAGTTTTCAGTTTCTTCTATTAGTTCTGACAAATTTCTCCCAAAGACATTCCATGTGTTCCAGTAAAGATCACTCCTGTGATTTAGTCCCTGCTATAAATAGCTATTGGGGTAGAATTTAAGGTCTCTTTTTCTCCCCAAACATTTTTCAGTGAAAACCAGAAAACAAAATTACCTTATTACAGTCCTTTCTGTGAACTTTCTAACAATCCTCAAAATTAATGAAGATCTCATGCTAGCAAAGTGCATTCTTTGGCTACTAACTTCTAATTTAATTTTTATGTTGTCAGGTATCTCTTTTCACTAGAATCTTCAGTGAAAAGAAAATACAAATCCAAACAGACTGTGCCTCATATCTGAAGCTGAATGCTTGGGATTTTTTTTTTCTACTGCCATGCTACAAAACACAGAAAAATCAGAAATGCTATTTCCAAGCTGACATAATTTACATTTTCTATGAACTATCAAAAAATGCTAAAATGTTTCATACCAACCACTAGATGGCTCAAATATCTCTCTCCATTTTCCATGCTTATGCAATTTAAGGAAATTGTCAAGTTGATATTGTGCATTCTGCTACTTACATGCACTATTTAATGCTGAGCAACATTTGAACTTTATTTTCTAAAAGAGCATGGTATATACATTTTGTCAACAGGAAACTCAGAAGGGAAAAATGCATTTCCATGCATCTTTTTATGTATCTGGTATGAATAAGCACATTAGAGACTTTTTGGTCTTGTTTGTTTTAAGCGATCAAGGAAAAAAAAATCAGCAATGAGAAAGACTCCACCCATCTCACAGGCCTTCAACTGAAACTCAAATAACTGGTTTACAGGCTCTTTGAAGCAGAAATGGAAACAGATCCCCAACGTTCCATGGACTCTGTTCTTGAAGCATTTCAGGCCAAGTTCACACAAAGCCTTTTTCTCCAACTTTCAAAGGTGCAGCCAGCAGGTCCCACAGAAATACATCAGCCCACCAGTGACACTTATCTACAAACACAGGGGCACAAAAATGCACCTATCCTGGCCAGTACGTGGCCACTCCCACACTCAGATCACAAAGAGCCATCTTGGACTTGCTCTACCAATGTATGGCTGCCACATCTGGATCCAGATGTTTTTCACCAGTAATTCGCTTATCTGTCACACACAGTTGAAACCCTGCTCCACACTCCAAACTGGTGTTTTATAAACAGAGGAATTAACTTAGAAGTTATGCTTGCAAAAATCTGTTTGACAGGCACATCTAGAGAGTCAGAGTAGAAAAAGACATTAAAAACTCAAAGCAGTCTCCGGGTAGCTTCCAGCCAGGTCCTTGCAATTTAAAAATGAAAAGGAACAGTTTTTTCCATAGTTCCCAGCACTGCTTATTCATAAACATTCCCTAGCACTGCCTCTCTCATTTGTGCTGACACAATCATCTTTAGAGTACTACAGCCAACTGGATGCCAGAAGTGATCTGAATTATTAGTATCTAGATAAAAAGGATTTTTAACTGGATCAGTTTCCCAGGCAAATTCATTTGTGGACCCTCATTAACAACAGGATTAGACCAAGTAAAAGCCTGGTACACAAGTAAAAGTTCTTTAAGCTACACTGCTTCCACCAAAACGTCTTTCAAACCTACAATGACTTCCTAAACATCACTGAAACCCTTGAAGTCACATACAAATATTTCACTTGAGAGAAAGCAACATCTGTGGGTCAGCACAAGGTGGATAAAAACATGAGATAACATCACAGCCTCCTGCCAGCCTTTCTCATACAGGTCCTTAACCAGTGACACACACAGCCAAATGCACCAGTTCTTCTACCCATACATATAAATATCTCCAAGGTGGATGCCAAGGGGATGGTGCCAGACTCTTTTCAATGGTGCCCAGCAACAAGACTAGGAGCAATGGGCATAAACTGAAACACCTCAACAAGAGGAAGAACTTCTTTCCATGGAGGGTGGCAGAGCTCTGGAACACCTGCTCAGGGAGGGTGTGAAGTCTCCCTGTCTGGAGACATTCCAGATCCACCTGGATGTGTTCTGTGTCACTGCTCTTGGTGGCCCTGCCTTGGCAGGAGGTTGGACTGGATGATCTCCAGAGGTTCCTCCAACCCTGAATATTCTGTGATTCTTTGTGACTCTATGGAGAATGGACAGATGTAGGTAAAATAAACCTATCATTTAACTAGAAAGTTGATATTTATGCAGAAATCAGAGTGTATCCCACCATACTACATAACAACCAAATCAGGAGGATAACAAGTTCCCATGTAGTTGGTTAGTAGAAGCCTGAAGAAAAACTACGAAAAAAAGATGACATTCAGCACCCTCATGAGAGATCAGTGACTGCTTTTCACTTGTTTACTACTGACAGGAATCAAAAAGCCTTTGATGACATATTTAGATTGCCTCCAGCAGGGTCTGACTGCCCCAGAGCCAGTGGAACCCTGAGCCCAGCCCACATCACACCAGGCTGCGTAAGACACACGTGGGCAGGCGGCCACTGCTCCTCAGAAAACCCAACCAGGAAAACAAGGTTTTACAGTTTATGTCACATCCTGTGGTCACAGGGTCTCTTGGCCACCTGTTCAAAGCAAAAGAACAGTTTTTGTGCTTAAACGTGTGAATATGTTTATTTCTTCACTAAAATAAATTAAAAAAAAAAAAAGAATGAAAGATGAAGTTTTGACACCATGGTGCCTAAGTCTTCCTTCTGACACTACTCAATACATAGTAACAGCTCCCCTAGAGAGTTTGTACCAAATAAAAAATTCCACTTAGGCCCCTGTGCATAAACAGCTCCAGGCCTTTGGGAGCTGACAAGATCTAGCAGAGAAATTATACGTGCTCAGGAGAAAGAGGGGAGGGTCCAAAACAAAATTCGTTTAGATTTGTATAAAAATGAAAAAGAGAGCTACCTATCAACATGTGCTGCAAGTTCCAATCACCTGCAAAAATACTAAGATCCCTGTGTGCATCACAAATTAGGATCATTAGTTCTGTCTTCTTCAAGGTTTTTGGGAAGCTTTATGGTATCTGAAAAATCATCCCACTTATACAGGATTTTTAAAAACAGCTATCTCTAACATGTTTGCATGACTGTTTTTTGAGCAATGCTCATTCCAAAATTTGTTGCTGGGTGTGTGCCTACATCTCAGTAGCCACGTGAAAGCAATTAAAATATATAAGTCATTATTCCTGTGAGAAATATATTCTGTTATATGTCATATCTTGGTAGATAGCTACAAAGTAATTCCTCATTTTCTTGAAGAAGATCTTTCCCCCCCGAGAGTAAATATTGCCAAAATACACCTACTACTTCCAGAAGAAATCCATCTTTCTTAATTCATAAAAACTACTTTCCTTCATGACAGAAAAATTCTTGCTAAAAATTAAGCCAAAATAAAAACAAATAGAAATCAAATAAAAATTCTACACAGTCTACAAATTGTGAGGGTTTTTTTTCCCTTTGTAAGGAGTACCTATCTCTGAAATTACTATGCTGTCTTGGCCATCATACCCATCTCCTCTTTACGAAAGAGTACATTTACCTTTTACAATTCCTCAGCAGTGCTGCATTTCCACATTCCCTGCAGCTCCCCTCTGAATGAAAACTACTCTTTCTACTTCTTGGGAACACGGCTGCCCCACTGAAACACTTCTGTCCCCACACTTTTACTCATGGACTAAAACACACATGGCAAAACCTGTGTGAACAACCTGAAGTGGGATCCTTGTTATCCTCCGAGTGGCTTTCCAGCACTGTCTGTAAACAGAACCTTCTTGACACACAGGGAACATCAGGACAAGGCTACAGGAAAATTACTGAAACCCATAAACTGTAATTAACTGTATCCATTATTTCAAACCCTCACTGTGTTACAACCACTTTGTAGGGAATACAGTCCTATGAAAATGACAAGCTGACAAAACATTAGTAACTTAAATCTTCACTGATGATGGCATCTATGCAGTTTTGCAAACCATGTATTTCTTTATCCATAAATTAACCTAGGTCCATCAGCAAAAGAGACTTCAACTAGTGCACCTCCAAGTTTGTCACACAAACAGCCAAGCAGTGTCTAAATTGTGATCACTGCTATGGGCATCTGACTCACGTGCCTTAGAATATTTCACTTGATGTTAACCTCTTCCCTTTTCAGCTGGCACACATATTCTCAATAAAAACTGAAGTATTTTAACAGGAAACCGAATTTTTCTGACATTAATCAAGTGAGCAAAGGTGTTGTGCAACACACAAAGGATTAAATTCACCTTGACAGACATTTTATACAGATGATTCATCTAACCAAATATAATAGTCTCCCTACAGATTCCCTGAATGCTGTTAACAATCACAAAGCTTCTAATTTGTTTTGTATGATACATGACTTTATGAAAAAACACCATCCCCCCCCCCAGCTCCAAACAGAAAGCCATACTTGACACTGGATGCTTTATAACTAAACCAATTTATCAAAATTTTGCACTAAAAGAGACAATCTCTCTGGAGATCACCTAGTCCAACCCTCTTTTCAAGGAAGGGCCAGCTAGAGCATTCCAAGGATGATGTTCAATTGGATTTTGACTGCCTCTAAGGACACATGCCCCACAAACCCTCTAGGCAACCTTCACACTATTCAATCACCTTCACAATTAAAGAAATAAATACATTTCCACGTGTTTAACAGGAATTTTGTGTTTTCTATTTGTGCCTGCTGCTTTTCCTTCTTTCACTAGGCAACACCAAGAAAATTCCAGCTCTGCTTATTTGTAAAACTGGGTAAGACACTCCTGAGCCTTCTCTTCTCCAGCTCTCCCAGCCTTCAGACCCTGCAAGAGAGATGTTCTGTTCCTGAGGATGTTACACATCCTCATGGCCTTTACTGGACCTGCTCCAGTATTTCCCCACTCGATTCTACCTGGGAGCCCAGCACCAGATCCAGAATTCTGCATGCAGCTCTCCAAGGCTCAGCAGGGAGGAAAGATCATCCCTCAGCTTGGTGGCCATGCTCTTCCTTCTGCAGCCCAGGATGCCACAGGCTGCCTTTGCTGGCTCATGGTCACCCCATGTACCAGGAGCCCCAGGGCCTTTTCTGCAAAGCTGCTCTCCAGCCTCCAGCCCAGGCTGGTGCACTGGGCTGTTCCTCCAGAGACAAAGGACTTGGCCTCTGTCAAACACCAGGAGGCTCCTGGGGGCTGTTTGGCTCCCTCTGAACAGCAGCACAGCTGTGTCATCTCTTTCCCAGTTTGGTACTGTCTGTAGCCCTGCTGATGGTGCACTCTACCCTGTAACATAGGTCATTAACCCAAGGTGCTAAAGAGCACTGGTCCCACTCTCAACCCATGGGGTAAACCACTAATGGCTGGTCTCCAGCTGGACTTTGTGATATGTCCTGGTTTTGGCTGGAATGGAGTTCATTTTTTCCTCAGTAGCTGGTGCAGAGCTGTGCTTTGGATTTAGGATGGGAACAGTGTAGACATACAGACGTTTCAGTAGTTACTGAGTGGTGCTCACCCTAAGTCAAGACTTGTCTGTGTCTCAGGGAGGCAGAAGGCTTGGGACAGCTGATCCAAACTGGGCACAGGGATATCCTATTCCACACAAAGTCATGTCCAGTATATAAACACAGAGGGGCTGATCACTGCTCAGACTGTTCAATGCATGGTGAGCAACTGTACTGTTCAGTGCTTGTTTTTCTTGGGTTTTTCCTTTCTCTCGGCTTTTTGTTAAAATCATCATTATTCTTAATGTTACCATTAGTATTACTCTGTTTTAATTTGTTTCACTTTCATGAAATTGTTTTTATATCAATCCACATGGTTTTACCCTTTGTTTCTTCCCAAATTCTTCTTCCCTTCCCACCATGGAGAAAGGAGGTAGTGAGCAAGTGGCTGTGTGATACTGAAGTTGGCATCTGGGCTTTGACCATGACAGATGCTGATCACAATCCTCTGAGCCCAGGTGAGCCACTTTGCAATCTACCACACTAACCAACTACCTAGTCTGTATTTCATCAGTTTGTCTGTGAGCACATGATAGGAGATAGTGTGGAAAATCTTACTAAAATAAACAAAAACAGTATCTATGGCTTTCATCCTCTCCACCAAGTTACTGTGCTGCAAACAGCTATCAGGTTCAGCAAGCATTATTTCTCCTTCATAAGTTCATGGTGATTACTTCCAGTGACTTGCCTGCCCTGAATGGGCTGGGAACAGTTTCCAGGATAATTTGCTCTACCACCTTTGCAAGGATGGAGGTGAAGCTGACTGACCTGTAGCTCCCAGGATCTTCCTTCTTGTCATTCTTGAGGGTAGGAGTGAAATTTGCTTTATTCCAGGCCTCAAGAACCTTCTCCATCACTATGACCTTAATAGGATAATTGAGAGTAGTCTCACAGTGACAGAGATGAGCTCCCTCAGCACTCACTGATATATCCCACCAGGTCTCATGGACTTGTAGATAATTTTTTAAATGTTCCCAAACCTGATCCTCTTATAAGAGCAAATCTTCCTGGGTCCAGACCTGCTGAGTGGTCTCAAGGGCCTTGATGGTGCGTCCTACCAGTAAAGCCCAAGTTGCTAACATGAAGTACCTCAGTGTTTCCCATATCCTTTATAATTTGCCTTATTTAGCAGCAGAACTGCATATTCTTTCATCCTCCTTTTGCTGCTGATACACTTGCAGAAGCTCTCTTGTTGCCCTTCACATCCCTCACCAAATTCAACTCCACGTGGGCTTTGGTTTTCCCTATGCGATCCCTGGATGTTTGGATGATCTCTCTAGAACTCTCCAGAGTTATCTATCCTTGCTTCTGCCTCCTGTATGCTTCTTTTTTATGCCTGAGTTCATCCATGCAGAATTCCTTTCCCTTTCACCCACTTCCCTCAAGTCAGGATGAACTGTTCTTGAGCTTGGAGAAAGCTATTACCAAAAACCAAATATGGACCGAAGAAAAGAGATTCCACCATCATGCTGTCCTGCAGGCACTTCCTATTTTGCCAATAACCTTGAGGTGAGGCCCAAATATTGATCAGTACAAGCAAATTAAACACTGAGCAGGTTTTCTCAACCTCTGCTTTTCTTAGGTGAATACTGCTCTTATTTCATACTTACTAAAGGATGCAGCTTTCCTCTTTCCCATCTTGATATACTGACCTCACAAAAACTCAGATCATCTCACAAATGTTGTCAAAGTACCGAAACTAATGCTGGCTCATGTGTAAACACAAACATTTCTGAAACATCTTTTTTACACTAAGACAGTTTATTGAAATGTTTTATTCTCTTTCATAAGGCAAGTGATCATCACCATTTACATCCATTCTCTTCAAAACATTTTATGAAGCAGAGCTACTAGCATGGAATTTTCTGTCCTTGATTCACCGTTTTTCCAACCCATTCCAGCAAAGATAGGAATCCCACTGAGTTGACAAGTAGCCCCATTATTTCCCTGTCAGTTTCTCACTGCTGGAGAATCACTAGTGTTGGAAAAAAGCCTTACTATCATTAATTACACAGCTGCTCTACCTCAGGCACTCCACAGAAAATGGGAGTGGACAAGCTGAACATACTAAGGCATGATTGACTATGAAGAGATTCAAATACACACAAACAGACCGGCAAAAACCAAAGGAAAATAATCACAAAAATTAAATGGCAAAACTCTCTATGGCTGTTCCCCTTGACTCCCCACATTATGCTGGGCAGTAACAAAAATCCAGCTGAATCTGGACCTCTGCTTAATGGAAAAATTCAAAGGTTAATTTTTAACCAAGTCCCCTAAGAATGCTGTTGCTGCTTTTATGCTGTTCTTTCCAGCTGAGTAACTCTTGAACCTGCTGCCTCCAAATGAGTTTCAGAGAAAGCAAACTTCTCAAAGTTGAAAAACTGGAGGAACGTTACTGAAAATGCCTGTTGGGTAAGAGAAACAACCCCCAAGCCAAGTCCTACTTTTAGAAAGCACACAGAGTTTAATTACTCTTTCCTCTTTGGGAAAAACACTTAGCCCAGTAGCACAGCTTTAAATCAAGCATGTGCTTTTCCTGCTCAGAGATGCCACAGGAAACAAGATGTCATTCAGGATGCTTGGTAAAAGCAGAGGAGTTTCAGTTTGTGTGTGCTTAAGTGGGAGAAGGAAGGACAGGAGGTTTGAAAGGAGAGCAGACATCAGCTCCTCATTGTCCAGGTTGCATTAGCTCCAGCATAAAAACAGTTTGTTCTCTAAACTGCAAACTGAACAAAATCCCACATTTGGAACAAAAGTCCGAGTTACCAGCTTTAGAAAAAAACCTCTCTAGCTGTCTGGATCTTGACTTTACTTTTACATTAATCAGTAACATCTAGAAAATGAAAGCGTCATCAGATAGCATGTTTTGGGGTATTTATTTTATGTGTTCTTGCAAATGTATCAAAAATTTAAACAAGAACACGTCCATTTTTAAAGGTTTGTTTTAAGAACTGAAATGCAAGATCATTGATTAATGGTTGCTAGTTAGGGATCAATCAATTATTACTGGAAATGATTGTCCAATTAAGACTGTAGTTGGTTAAGTAGTGATGGCTAATTGGTGTTCTAATTGGTGATTTGCTGTTTTATTTGTTAGAATGTACAAATACTTAAAATGGGATACAAGAGCCAAGGCAGCAGGCCCACATGACAGGCAGCTGGGGGAGCAGACTGGATGGCCAGCAGCCAAGAGCAGAGCAAAGCAGCTGGGCAGCCCACCAACCATTCCCACAGAGCATTTCAATTCCATCAAATCATCATTTCTTAACACGAAGCTGTACCTCGGTAAATTTTCAGCCCACTTTGTGAATATATAGACTAGTGAGTTTAAGAGCCATCAGTTTCTAGAGGCAAAACAAGAAAAAATACAAACAAGCCAAATGACAGGACACTTCTTTTGCCCTCCCTATCTCTGCTTATTCTGCACTGCAGCTCTCTCCTCCTTTGATCCAGAGCTCAGGTTTCCACATCCTCCCTCAAAAATCCCTCTTCTTCTTCCCATTGCATCACTGCTGCTGTACCTGACTTCACTTAATTACTTCTGTCAACAGTTTTATTTCTGAAAAATTAACTCTGACAAACTGCAAATGGAAACACCACGATCCTCCTGTATTGGGAACTGAAACATTTTTTAAATCCACTCGAGTTTCTTCACTTCTGACTACTACCTCACCACACTAGGTAAGAAACCTCTCAAAGTTGGTAGCTTTAAAATCTTTTCCTCTGGGGCAGTTTATTCCTAAACTCAGCTGACAGCCTGAGAGAGGAGAGACAAGAGAAAATGAAGAGGGCAAATTAACCAACACCATCAAATGGGGATTTTCTCCTCCTGTTAATTCAACGTCTTTTTGCAAATCTCAGAGAGCTCTTACTTAAAGACAACTTGCTGAGTTCCACAGATTAATTTTACGTTGTAATTGCTGCTCCTTGGTGTGACTGGACACCCCCTCACACTTGCAAGAGTCAGCAGAATCCCTTTTTAACCTGTCTGCATGGCAGGTGTAGACTCACCCTCCCTCCTGTCTGTCTCCTCTGCAAACAGTTCTTGGATATGCTTTGATCATTTATCTGAAATTTCATTCTTCTGTTCTGCCCGAGAGAGAAGGATGACTGGATTCTAGAAAAATGTCACACTGAACTATACTTATCCCTTATATAAGAGCATCCTTTCCAGTACAGGCTTCTATATTGTACTTTATTAAAGTAAATATTGTTTGGGCTTTTAGCTTTTTCTTCATCTTCTACTTTTTCTGATTCTAAGGCTAGTTCCCTCAAGACCATGAGCTGTGAGATGGTGCATACAAATACTTTCAAATACTACTGTTTAAAAATATCAGCGTGCCATATGAAACTGAATTTGTTATCATAATTCTCCAACATCTTTTTCTGCACTTTAAATCTATACCATTCAATGCACAAAATAGATAAATTTTTTATAATACAAATATTCACTTTCACTTCCAATCATTAAAATCATTATACCAGCCCCACATTTACAACTTTTCCATGACACTGTTCAATATACACCAATTTACATTTTTCTTAGATCAAAAACATGAGGATTTTCTTTCCCAAATTTTCTGAACATGTGATTACTCTACAGTGTAATCTAAATCTACCTTCTTATGTACATTAAATTTTAAAAAATACTTTACAGCTTTTTTACACTTTCTTCTTAAGTCCAGGTGTCTATTATCAAGCAATTTCAGGACCATTTCTCAATTGCAGATATCAAAGTTGAAGTATCACACCCACAGAAGGACAGTTCCAGGCCATGAAGACAATGATGTGAGAGCAGCTTCATAAACCTGGGATCATCACCTTGTGGTCGCTTAGCAGAGCTCAAAATGGGAAGTCATAATCATCCTACCTGGAAATTAACAATCTCTTCACAGTACTTTGCTTAACAAAAGAAGAAATCTGTCTCTCAAACCTACCAGAGAACAAGCACTAACACAGGAAGATTATGGCAATTAAGGGTACCTAAGTACTGCTCTGCTAGAAAGAACTCCCAACATAAAGTACAACGAATTTACTCCTTGGGAGATAAAGCACAGCCACAGAATGGCTGCTCTGATCGGGAACATGGCAGGCAGGGAGCCTAAAAAGGGCCCTTCGTGACCAACACCAGGGCAAAAAAGAAAATACAAATTCATTTTCTGGAAGGTCCAATTTGTGCTTGATGTCTTGCAGAAGCATTTAGGATAAGAAGTTTTTCGCTACTTCTCTCTTTTTAACATGTTTTCAATATTACATTTGATCCTGTTCTTAAACACATCCACTTCAGGATGCGCTTTAGGCAGTCCAAGGTATATTTAATTGTTTAAGGCGGTAATTATTTATCTAATTCTACCATTTTCTACTTCTCAGTTTTTATTAATAATAAACCATGTCTCTCAAGCACTTTTAAACCTGTTTAGTGTCTTCACTATGTGTCTGGCCTCCACTACACACTTTTCAGGCCTAAAATTCAGATTCTTTTTGATAAACAAAGAGAAATCTTGGGCTAACAATCTGTTTGGGTCCTGTCTTATTTACCTGCATTTAAGTGAAGTGGGAGTTTCTGTATTAGGGATTTTGCCTTAACCTGGCTTTATGAGATCTGTAACTTTCTTAGACACAGCCACCCAACCCTTCAATCTCTGTTTCTAGAAACCAAATCCACCAAATTGCCTCAGGAGAAAATCAATTCTTCTGGATTTAGCTGGGTTTGATCGCCCAGACCAATGAACTGGTTCTTATCTCACACTTGACTGACAAGGCACAGGAAATTTTTTTCCACTTAGAACAGAGTAATCCCTTGTTGACAAGGCAGATTATTTGGGATATTTTTCCCAATGATTACAAAACTGTCGACCACCTTCTTTTCACAGCCAGAACAATGAGTCACCACAGAATAAATCTGTGCTTCAAGACACTGCTCCAATACCTCAGCAATTCCCTGGGCTCCAGACAAGTAATAAAGTCCTAGCCCTGGCACTTGCTCCTGAGCTTCAATCACCAAAACATCTCAAAACACACACATCTCCCAGTTTGTATGTATAGGCTGTAAGACTAAGAATACACAGCAAGAATTCCAGGGGAAGGTAAAAAAAATCAAGGTTCAGGGGGTTAGTTAACTGGGAACACAGAACGATGCCACAGGAATTAGGTGCTACATGTCTAGCAAAACACTAGAATTAGGAAAATCACTGAAGAGAAGCACAGAAAGAAATTCAAAAAATATCAGCTGTATTCCTTTAATTTTAATTTTTTTTTATTGTTTTTCCAGTCAGCACTTAATATTTATTCTCAGTTTAAGACAAGTTGCCTTCCTGTGACAGCACCCATCTGGGTCTGTCTTGACCTCACAAGTGACATTCATCATCATGTTTGCTTCAGTTTGCTCTTTAATGGAAGCCCAGGTCAGAAAAAAATCACCAGCAAGCAGAACCTACAGGTTCTCTCTACAAAACACATTACAGCCACAGTGATCCAGGAAAGATTCCCAAGGAATGTGGTTGACAACAATGCACATGGAAGAAAGTTCAGGAGAGAAAAAGGCTTACATTCCTCTGAATCACACTCACCCTGAGTGAAATGAAGTGCCTTCAAGACAAGCTTTTCTTACATGATTTAGACAGACAGAGGGCTCTGTTTGCCCAGATTTTGAGATCAAAACCAGAGTTGAGACAGGATTATAATGCTCCATTATGAACTAGATGGATGATTTAATTTATATTACTGTGTTTTTTATGGATTTCAGGGGGAGAGAAGAGATCATGTACTGAAATCCTTGATTCTTGTATAGCTTCACAGAGTAGTTCTGCTCCAGACCTCCCTTCTGGAGGGAAGGGACAGGCTATCATACAATTCAGAAGTAACACTGAACTTTGAAAATGTTGCTGTTCCAGCTACATGTAAGTGTAACTTCATTCCCTTTTCTTTCATTAAGTCTCCCCCTGGCAAGAATACCATCCCAACCTCCAGTGATTTGTGGTTCGAAGGTTTCTAAAGCCAAACAAAATGTCTTTGTATTTGATTGCTTTTAATGGATTTTTTTTTCCCTGAATTTGTTCAGCTGTTTTTTGAAACAATTAAAATTGTGAGTATGCAGCATTCTGCAAAACTAATGCAACTTTTCACACAGCCAGTGATACAAAACCTTCTGGAAGATGCAGTAGGCACGAATTTCCTGTAGCAAATGACAACAGAACAGAAAACATGGAAAATACCAGCAGGCCTTGTGTAAAGACATTCCTCCTTCTCTGTTACCCCTATGGTTTTTCATCCCTTAGCTTTAACAAAAATATTTCAGAATTATAATCAGCTTATTATCCTCTTTCCTTTCTAAACTGCAGCTATGATTGAAACCCATTTCCTTTTCCACAGTGTTTACCAGGGTTGGAATCAGATTTTCCAACTTGTTTTCAGAAAAACTTCATGAAGTTCTGATTACATCATTAAGATACCTGGAAACAGATCTGTGCCTGATCCCAATAATCAAGGATCCAACAGATAAACGAATGAAATGGAACCCAATATTCATCGGGAGAAGAGAAAAACAAGACCTAAAGTATTTTTAGAAAACATGTTCATTAGCACCAGTGTAGTTACATCTGCTAATAGAGCTTTATTGCTGTTCTTCTGATGACCCTGAGAATTCTACAGTTTAAATCAATGCTTCAATAAGAAAAATACTAAGTAAAACTTAATCCAAAAATAAAGACTGAATGAGGAAAAAAGAGAAAACAGTTACATTTATTTCAGAACACAATCGTGTCAAACACTAATCTAAAACCATTTTGAATTGCCTGCTTTTTCTTCAAAGCATGAACTTATCTGCCTCACACAGGCTACTCACAGACTCTTTAAAGAGGCCCCAAGCTCTTTGTCTCCCAATTTTCCCACCTGCTGCCTTCTCAATCTATTTGCACTAGATCCACTCACACTTCCACCACTCCTCTCCCACCCACACCCACCACATGGAAGAGGCTGAATCTGCATCCTCCAGAAAAGGAGGAAAGGATGCAAGCTCAATACTTTAATTAGGTATATGCTTGAAAGAGTATTTTAAAAAAACAGAACTGAGATGCCAGTTCCGGAGAGAGCAAACTCAAAACCACAGAATTTGCAAAAATAAAGCAATTCTTTGCTTCTAAAACTCAGCAAACATTTCTTCTTTTTAAAGAATGAATCTGAAAATGTAAAAGAACTATTGCTGAAGAAAAGCCATTCATTAATGAGACACTCTATCACGTCATAGATCAAACAGGAATCTACAAACTAGAAATATGAAAACCAGGGTGATGGGTTTGAACTTTTTCCATACAAGGAACGAGCAATCATACAAAAGTACCAAGTCCCTGTGGCTTCTGCAAACAACAGGCTTTTGAAAAAGCATCACAAGCATTTCCAAAATAATTGCTTCTATTTAGAAAGAGAGACATTTGGTCATTCCATGTTATCAATATTCAAGTATTATTCCTGCCTGCTGGAGATGCAGCCCTTGTTCGAGTCAGAATGTTCTACTCAACTAAAAACGCCTCTCTCCCAGCATTCCGAATTGATGAGTTTCTCCACTGGCACACTTCAGCACATCTAATATTTCAGCATCCTGAATCCTCATCCCAGGGACTGAAGAAGGGAAGCATGCTATTAATCTAAATACCAGCACATGAATGATGACAGTTTTTATTCTGCACAAAGGAAACTTCTGCAGCAGGAGAATTCAGTGTGAATAAAAAGCTTTGCTGAAGAGACTTCTCCATCAATCCTGATGATACTTGTGTTATTTTCACTGAGAGTGTTTGGGCTTCTAGACAGAGATCACACATACAGAGGGGCAAGAGGAGCATTCCTGCTGAATTGCCAGGGTGAAGTCCCCATTAGAAAATGTAATGAACATTGTCTGGAAACAAATGCCATTTCCAGGGTGAGGGGAGAGCGTTCCCTGTGAGATTCTGTCTTGCTTCCTCCTCCTCCCAGCCCCAGCAAATTTCTCCCCAAAGCACATTATTTCCTCTTTAACGTTTTCAGTATACTAGATTCTTCAAACTTCTGAGTTCTTATAAATCCATTGATTAAAAGGGATGAGTAGCTTAATGAATGAATGAATGCACACTTAGAAAAAAATCAGAACTGCAGATATTGAAATAATGGGTTTTTTCCTGATTTAGGACAAATGCAAATATTTTTAATTACAGAGCAACACGAGTGCTCCCTAAAAGCATCTAAAGCTTGTTGGGATCCAAACAGGTGCATGGGGTTGACGTGCAGAGGGGAATTCCTTTGTTTTGTGTGATGACAGTTAATAGAAAGAGACATTTATAAAAGCTAATTTATCAAATTTATCATAAGGTCAAAGACAACATGTCAAAATTTGTTAATTAAATTTGCCAGTCATATTCTCTTTAAGATTTTACACCTCGTCTTGATACCTTCCAAGGAGAGAGAAGACACCCTCCTGTCATAATTTCATTATCTAATTAATCTAGTAAGAGTTAATTATTACATCCTTGTATAGTTTTCCTGCACACGAAATTGGACATGCTGCATTATTTGTCTGCATTAACAATGATCATGTTTTGATAGGACTACCTCAGAATTCTGTTTTAGCTGACAGAAAGACTGAATTTCAGACACATACACCCCCACACAATACACAGAACCCCAACCTGTAACTTTTAAGATTTATTACTCCTTAAGAAATACCTGGATAAACGTATTTTCTTTCCTAAACTAGAAATCAGTTGTGCTTCCCTCTAATTACAGCATGAAATAACACATCCTTCTTAATCTTTTTTGTTGGCATTAATTTAATGTTTTATTTTTAAAAAAAAGATACTTCTTTCAACCTGTCTGCTTTACCGAATTTCAAAATATTACATTTATTTTTAGCATGCAATACTAAAACATCTTTTTCTTAAACCCAAATACAGTTATTAATTTGCTCTATTTTTTGTGCACTTTATAGACAACCAAACGTTGGCAACACCATCTCAATCTCATTACCTTTCCAGCATTCCAGCATTTCCCTTCATTTATTTATAAATTTCTCATAACTATTTTGAAGAGAGATGCCTAATTCTTTTACCATTAAGACAGAGAATCCCAGTCTTGATAAACACAGTTTGCGTTTAAAAAAACCCCAATTTTTTCATGTCAGATTAATCACACTAACTGATCACCGCTGTGAGATTGCTGACCTAACCCCATTTATAGTGTTACCAAAGCTACCAAGCATTTCAATGGAGAAGAGATTATAAGGTGCACAATTTATAAATTTAGCCCTTCAGTTAGTAGTCCTCATACTCCAAATTTCTCCTGGGTCTTTCTCTTTTTACAACTTTCCTATCTTTTCCAATATCTTCTTAAATGCAGTTTCCATCCACCCTGACATACTAAAGAGACAAGCTCATGAGCTGAACATATTAGTAATCTTTAAAAATCTGTTATTATGATGATGCTGTATCTGCTGCATTTCATTTTTCCCACTCTTCTTGTTTTGCCAGTACATCTCAGGATCAAAGTGAAATTTTCACCAGAACTGCTCTCATCCACTGCATTCCCAAAATCTAATTATTATGGAAAATATGTTCTCTCCTATTTATTCTCAGCATTTCAGTAAAGACTTTGTGCACTTGCTAGATCCTTTATTACGGTAAATCACTTCACTCTGTGACAGCAAATTGTTAAGCTATCACCATCTGCAGTAACATCTATGTACATTTAAAAAAAAAAAAAAATCTTTGTTGTTTAATTACAGAGAGTGGAGTCTCGGTCATCTTAACTCACTCATCCCCTTGCCAGGGGCTCTCCAGCAAGGTCAGAGCACAAAGCTCAGTTTTACCAGTTGAAGCATGGCTACTGTCCTTTGCTCCATTCTAAACAACTCTGAATTTTATTATCTGTTTATTTAGCTCCCTGAGTGATCTTTAGTGTTGCACACTCTACTTTCTTATTCCTTCCTCAAAACAGAGGCCATCCAGGCCTGCTTTGATGGAGAATGATACTGGACTCTCCACCTGAACAGTTAAATGTCTTCCTTGGATTTTTCTTTTTTTTTAATTGTTTTTTATTTGTAATCTCTCTCAGCATGCCTGGTGAATTTATGACACAGAGGTTGCTGTTAGGGAGAAAGCTGATAAAAATCTCAGTTCAGATCTCTCACAATCCACTCTGGTATTATTCTATATATACCTTCCTCCCTTCTCCATATATGCTAAAGTTTGGGCTTTCTTCTCTCATTTTCTTTTCATTCTAATTATCAGCAAGGCCAGAATTTTCCTTCCCCCACATCCTGCCATTCTTCCTTCTAGACACATTTTCCTCTTCCTCATATTATTTGTTCAATCTCACTTGGCCTTACAGATTTTTCTCTCCTCAATCTTCCCCCTGCTCCCCTTTTTCTGCTTTTCTTTTTTATGGACATGATCACTCCCCATCCTGTATTATCACACAGTACCAGACCCAGACTATTTCCAGACTGCTTTCCATAACAGTCTCCTTGGAAAATATTCATCCCCATTAAATCCCATAAAAATGCTTTTTATCTCCATTATGATGACCCACTCTCATCAGTATCTAAAAATTAGGACAAAATTATCTCTGTTTTTCATTTGCTGTTCCATAACACATAATATCATCATGCTTGTCTCCCCCTCTCAGTCTAGAAAGTACAATTTTTCAGTTGTATTTTATACCTTCTCAAACCATAAGCACAATGTCTTCATCAAAATTTTTCCAGTGAAAGGACTGAAATCCAAAAACTGGTTTCAGTCAAAAGTGAGGGGTGGTACAGAATCCCATGTGCTTCACTGACAACCATTATATTGTCAGGCAGAATTAAAGAGCATACAGAAGGTATTATTAGTATCTCCATGCTTCACAGGGACACTGAATATTTATTTAATTCCTGATTTTATTTTTCACTTTCTGATTCTCCACTTCCTCTTTCTATTTATTCTACTCCTACCCTATCATTTTGATTTGCAAATATATCCTGAATTGCAGGTTTTTAATGTACCCATCTGTAGGTCACTGCTGTCTCACCCAGTTCCTTTTGCAATGAAATTCATCCCAGCAAACTTCACCTTCAGTGAGAATTTTTGAAACTTGCTTTCCTGATCAGTTTTTCCTCAACATTTCTCTGATTAAGTGTCCTCTGATCAAACAGATTGTTTCTTTTTTTGCTTTTTCTGTAGGAACCCTGTGTTGCTGTGGGGCAGTAATTTATATTAAAGCCTTTTTGTGTAATTTTAGAATGTTGCTCTCTGAGGACCTTCAAGAGGAAATTTCTCTCTTTATACGTAATATCCATTCTCTTTTTAAAAAAAGTTTCAAAAACCTAAGGGCTTGAATAAAAAGCAGTGTTCACAAATCATCCCACTTCTCCAACTTTTGTTCCTGTAGACTGCCTGTTCCAGAAATTTCTACCAATCCTATACAATTGCACTGTTTCAATTAATACAAGCATTTATATCCAATTAAACAATAATGAATTTTTTGATTAATTCTGTTTAAAAAACTACTTGATTTTTCGAGTTTACTGCAGAAAATAAAACAGTTGTGACTCAATGAAGTGGAAAATTGCTGTCTTATAAAAGATCTCCAAGGTGCAAAATGTTCTCTTATTTGCTGTTATCAGTATGTCTAGTAATTGCTTTCTGTCCAACTGTTTATAAAGGGAGAAACAGACTTACAGTCTGGAGAAAAAGAGACAGCGAAACACACAAAATTAAAGAATAATGGTTTTTAAATTATTTTCCTATTTTATAGCATTAAGGAAACATACCAAATAAAATCCTGAACAAAACAGAAAAAAAATTAGAGGGATGAAATAAAGCTGCATAAAATAATTAAAATAGGCAACAGGTCACATTTAGAAACTAACATCCATGGTCTTTAGTTACTTTAGCTCTTTGGAACAAAAAAGCCTTTCCACTAATTACAAGGGGTTTAGCCATAAGCTTGAGGAATTTCTACACAGCTCTAATTATAAATCAGCATTTTAAAATATTACCTGGCACTCAAATACACTTTGGATCAACATAAAAAGGAGTGTTATAAAAGTGCTTTCTGCAACAAACCAGCAACAGCACCAACTGAGATCACATCCCTTTTCCATGATCAGCACCCACATACACAACTGAATTTTCCTTTGCCATTTGGCTTTCTGAAGAGAATTTCAGGTCAGGGAATTTTGCTTTGGGTTCTGCAATTTTTTTTTCTCTCTATGGTTTTGGATTCTTCTCTGTTTTATAAAGATTACCCAAGGAAAGTAAGGAGAAATTCTCCTATTTGTATACATACAGACAGAATTTAATTTTCAAGAATAATTTAAGAAATAAGTATGAAAAAAGGTAGAAATTTAGGCAGTAATTTATTCTACTGTCCAGTAAACACAGGCAGGGGAGTACCAAACAGGTGCTTTCCGGAACTAAACTAATACCTCACACCTTGTTACAAAATTATGGAATTTACTTTCCCTTGTTCCATTTCTCTATTTTTTCTTAAGTAGACCAGTAGAGCTTTGCCACTGTAAATTCAGTTTGCACCACATTTGCACTCAGATGTTCTTAAAATCCACTGTAACACTGAACTAGGTCTTTAAAAAGCCTTCCTGGAGTTTACCAAACCTCTTTGATGTTTTTACCTTGTCCACATAAATGAAATCTTTATTAAAAAGCAGGGTGATTAAGGCCATTTTCATAAAATGGTAACGAGTTCCTGACAGATTTACTTTCCTTCCAGGCAACTTTCCAGCAAAAGTCAACAGCTAACAAGAATTCTATATCTGAATTCATGTTGGAGGATATAACTCACTAATTAAGTGTTCCTTAAGCATTTCAAGGAACATTCAGACTTTCTGACTGACACTGACACTCCAAGCACTGCTTGATAAAGAGATACTACAGTTGAGTGTAGCTGAATAAATTGAGGTCTCTTTTCTTTCTCAGGCATCCTCAATCTAAGTTCTAGCATCCTATTCCACAGTTAAGTCTTCCTTGAAAAGGAAAGAAGTAATTTTCACAGTAACATCCAACATTTTAAGATGCATTTCTAAATGCTGTGCCTTGTCAATCCTTCCATTTATTCAGATATGAATAGAACTGTTCAAGTACCTGTGCACCCTCTGGTAAAACACAACTTTTTATTAAAAAAACTTAAGCCAACAGGATGCTGCTCTTTGATGAATTAACACAGAATAAGTTGACTTCAGCACTGTTGTTGTCATGCTCCTCATAACTTGTCCACAATCCCCTGGGTTTAACAGTGTCTAGAAATCTTCATGTTCACTCCCCAAGCAGAGAGATGTCCCAACAGCTCCAACACTTCAGAGGATCAGCATAAAGGAATTTGCTGCTCCATAACAGAGCTGTACCAGAAGGTTTTATTTATTCAAACTCTGTGTTGCAGGCACACGGTTCCTAATTGACAATATGTGAACGTTCACCTACCTGCAAAGGCCACAAACATTCTTTAATTAAGATTATCAAACAAGACAAGGGCTGCAGCAGCAGTGCCATGCCTAAGCAGACATCTAATCTAGATATTGAGTAAGTAGGCTCCTCTCTCAAGAACTCTCCCAGAAATGACTCCAATGAGCACTGATGCCTCTTGGAGCCCCAAATCTGTGGAATAGGGTTTCTAGGTCTCCCCTGCCCTGGACAACCATAGCAGTGCAACAGATCCAGATGTTTTATACACACTTAAGACTTAATTCACTCATGCAGTGGAATTTCTGCAAGACAGCCCTACCCAAACTCAGGTATTATATAAAAGAGTTCAGTATGATCAAGTCCATTATAATGCAACCACGAGAAGATTAAAATAACTTCCTACAGGTGCCAGATATCTGCCATCGTGTTTGGCTAAAATCAGGAATATCTTACTCCTTTGCTGAGCTTCTAATCCTGCCTCCTCAGAATATGTCAAAACTGATAATCATGGCAGACATTTACACTTGATATCTTTATTTTCCCAGGAGCATCAACATCTACGAACCGCAGTTCGAGCTGTTGTCTCCCTCTCCTGAACTGCCCTTTGTATCCGTTCATCCCCCACAGTCCTCCTCACCTCCCCCAACATGTTGACACAGGGGAGTTTTAAAAAGAAATCAGAATGAAGTACACTGCACAGAAGGGAGATTTATTTTAGCATAGGCAACATAAGAAGAAACATTGATAGAACTACTTGAATGCAAGAATGAAAGTCAGATTGGCTTTTATCCAAGCTGAGATATTTACTGCACAACATTTCAAGTCAAATAATTTATTTTTTTTTTAAATGCAGAGTTAAGGTACCACAGCGCCTTTGTAGTCAAAAATTGCAGAAACTCAATTATTTTACAGGACATTTTACAGTGATCTGTGAGTACCCAAAGATTACAGCAAAAAATGGTCTATTTAGGAATATGCAGCACAATGCAACCCAACACCTTCAAAACTACCCACACAGGTAGTTCTTTGAAAGGAAATAACATCTCATCAGCACAGAGGGAGTATTGATCTGGTAAATGGCAAAATACAGCATCCTCCTAACCTTTCACCTTCACTCCTGTCACTAGAGTATATATCCAGAATATATTTTCTGAAGTGTTCTTTCCTTCTCTTTTTGTTCCATACGATCAACACAATGCTTACTGTAATAGCAACAAAACAACCCATGCATCAAATTCTGACAGAAAACAACCTGGTTGTTTCACAGACCAGACCATCAGAAAAATCTATGAAAATTCAACCATCAGAAAAATCTATGGGGAGGGAGAAAAAAAAAAAAAGTAAAATGCTTTTTCATGAAAGGAAATATAGACTGAATATCATGAAATGAACAATGCATGAAAATAATGCTCAATTACCAACCCCATGCAACTCTAAAAATCCAAAGTAGCAGAGAGCAAAAATACTTTATAAAAGGAAGCCAAACTACATCCAAAGCAATCTAAAAACTCTTACAGTTCTTCTGTAAGTTCTCTAAAAAACAGAGAACATAAAGGACACTTATTTCAACCACGTAGATTTGCACTGCACGGGTTTGTCATTTCAGACAAACTGCCCAAGTTTAAAAGGCTGTTCCTGACTTCAGACCTGCCTTATATAATAACCTTGATGTGATTCAGCACTCTCCAGTTTCCCAGATCTCACACAGCACCCCTCACAGCTCACAAATACCACCCTTCCTTCACACTCTTCTCTCTCTTCCTTTCTTTACCAACACAAATTTCACCAACTTAACTGATGACATCCAGTCCTGTAAAAACAAAAAAAAATAAAAAAACCCCCACCAAATCCAAAAAACCTCTAAAACATTAAAAGAAAAACCCCAAGCAAACTTAAAAAGAATTCCACAACAGTAAAATAAGGAAATATGACTGGCTTCTTTGCCATCTGTAGCTCTTTGGGAGAGGGGGGAAAAAAAAATCACAAAGTAGAACAAAACAGCACAAAAATGTGACCAAAAATAAACCAGAAACTTGCTACTCCTGACTCAATGGTTTCTTACAGATACAAGGCATTAAGGATGACAAGAAACAATAAATCCTCTCAGCTGGAGGGAGGAGGGGAAGGTCTTTCTCTAGACCCAAGCCAGGCAGCCTCAAACTGCCAACTCCAGAAAGAGCTTCGTCATCCATTAATAAGAGGAAATATGATCCATCTGTGACTTTCACCACTTTCAGTAAAAAAGTTATTAGCTTAAAAAAAAAAAAAAAAAGGTTTTTGACTTTTTCAGGCTCTTTTTCATGAATATCAAAATTAATAAAATCTCCTAAGATTATAAGAAAATAATGACTTTGGGCTACACATTTTTAAGAAAGTTCACAATGAGATCCCTACCAGGGAAGGCCAACCTGGAGAAAAAAAATACTGGTTTTTTAGTTTCTCCTTCTTGGTTCTGGGCTGGATTTTTAATTTCTAGAACTTGAAATGCTCTTTTGTCAATTGCAAACAATGCTCTCATGTTTTGAACTGAAACTGTTCAAAATAATGTCTGCATAGTAAAATTCTGGAGATACATACAAGAAACAGGTGTGTTAAAATATCACACTTAGCATATAAAGAGAAATTTTATTACCATCAGTGTTTTTGAGCTGAAACTGCAAAACAGTCACTTTACGTTTATTTTAACTGTAGAGAATATTCTGAGCCACACTGAAAACAACCTACACCTAGAAGATGTATATAATCATTTACATTCCACCCTGAACTCTGAAAATGCAGGGGAAATAACTTACTAATCACCTACCACTTATTTTAATAATGAGCCATTGGAATAAAAACCAGAAAAAATAATTCCAGTCATAAACTATTTTGACATGCTTAACATGAAAGAGTACAAACAACAGAAACTATTACAATTGATTTTTAATTAATTGATCGATTTCAACACTTATTTACAGCAATCTTTAAAGCAGCTCTCCAAGAGCACGTAAGATAAATAGATTTATGTTTTTATTGTTGTTGCAAGGGGTTACTTCTCGAAAAACTCCTTCAATTCAAAAATGGCTCAGTGAAATATGCCACTTGCACAACTTCTGCTGGAGCAGAAGCTTTACAAGACAATACACAAAATTTCCCTAGAATCCTCCAACTGGATCTCTCCTTTATCTGGTGTAAAACACTTCCAGTTCATACTTCCATTCTTAATTCACCCTGCCTTTCTCCCTGTCCTGTGCCCAAATGGGAAAAGCTGCCACAGTGTTTTTCAAAGCACTGAAAATGCAAAGAACACACAAAATGTTATCCAATGCCATGTCTCTGTGGTACCAAGAGCTCTCTCCATAAGCCCTCCCTATATGAAAGATGTATTTATCCTCACTTTTAAGGAGAACAGCTGCTTAACACCACACAAGTATCCAACATCTTACGTGCTTTCCTGCACCTCACTCCCAACCAGGAGCTTCAAATTATTTCGTGTGACAATATACCAAGGATGACTATTTTCTGACAATGCCATTGTAAGATTTTTTCAATTTTATTCATCTAAAGTCATGATACCTCTACTGACAGACACAATACCTGTACTTACAGACAAGACAGCTACACTAACAGGATCTGCTCCTGTTTGACGTAAGAATGTTATTTAAAACACTGAAAAGGACTTTCAACAATTTGGTGTCTGTGGAAACAAAAAGCAACCTGAGAACATTTTTCCTATTCCCAGTCCAACGCCTGCGCAGCAGCTTTCAAGTGGTTCTGCTGCTCTCCATACACACATCCAAATATCTGTGCTGCAGGAAAAAAACCCTGAAGTAATGGATAATGATGGTAAAAAAAAATGATTTAAAACTTGTCAGCTTAATTGAGCTGCCTTTTCAATACATGACACAAAGACTTACTTTCACTGAAATTTATCATGAATTGCACATATAGGCGACCATTTACATTAGGACTCCATATGCCAAAAAGTAATTGCAGGTAGATATTCCAAACTTATATTGAATAGAATCTACTTTATAAATTTGAACATTTACAGCAATACATTGAAAGAAAAAAAAAAAAAAAAAGAGCATATACAGACCTTCCAGTAGTCAGATTGTAAACTGTAGTACCTCTGGTATGCAGATAATGCTGTAGGAAAGAAAAATGAATGTTCAATTTGTTTTGCTTCATTTTCTTTGAAGAAAAAGATAGAAATCCTTAAAAGTCAGAATACACAGCATTAAAATGATAAATGGTTTAATAAAAGTAACACTGCCATGATAAGTACACTGTTGTGGGCAATGCATTCCTTAAGATTATAATTTTGTTTTATGAAATGTCAACCCCAAAGTATATTTATTATTAATCTTACAAATGTAAATCAAGCAATATTTTAAAGAAAACCTATAACAAAGAAATAATTTGAAATTTTGAGATTTTCATCCCGGACAAAGCTGTTGTAAGATTTAAAAATTTAATCATGTAGCTCATTTACCACACTCCCTGATGCCCTGTAATTTCTGAAGAACTGGTGAGGAGGGACATACAAAGAGAAATCAATTTCACATGGCCTTTCATTCTGAGAAACAAAAGCAAGCAGAAAAAAAATAAAAGCTTACATTTTATCCAACAGCCACGGCCAAGACTAACCTGGAAATCAGTGCTAAGAACAGCTCAGTTCAATCAAATATTAGCTCTACTTAGCAACCAATTTCTCCAGTCACTACTCCTGCATCCTTCTTCCTCACTAAAAATTCTGGTTGATTCATCTTGCCCTTGGGCTATCAGGCCACCTCGGACTAGAACACAAACAGGCTTTGCTTCTTTCTAAGAACATGCCACTAGGAACCATCAAAAATTAAGCATTTGAAGTAAAGATTCACTGCAGTAACACCAAGATACTGATTTTTCAACTGTTTGCTCCCTAAGATTTAAGAATGGAAAATACACAACGTGTGGAAACCAAACAACAAAAGAAGCAAACTCCATCTTTGAAATACCATAAGCATTAAACAAATTAAGACACGAGAACAACATGTACTTCAGGTGCAGGTTCATTTCCTGCAACCATGGATAAATCATGCCCATAAATGTTATCACCCTCCAATGCCTGTCCTGCATAATAACTTTTGTAACCTGATAAGAGTTCTTGCGTTTAAGAGAAATAGAACATATACATAATGATAAAGACACAAACTCTGCACTCATCTGTCTGTTTGTCAATGGAGACTCACAACCTTTATCTGATCCATGCCCATGAAGTGCCCCATCCCACCAAAATGCCAATTGTGAGCCAATTTCTAATCCTGATGTTCTAAACTGGGGTTTATTTAGATACCCAGATCAGAAAAATTAACTTAGAAGAACATTCATCGACCACACATTATTACCATGCAATATATTTAAAACGCTTACACGCAACTCAGACAAACAAAATCACTTAAAAATATAATTAAGTTTTTCACAATTTAAGAATATAATTCCGTCTCCAAAAAAAAAACCTGGTACAAACTGAAGGATATGACTTCAGTCTAACAATAGAAGTTGAAGAACGTTAAAACTAAGCATCTTTTAGTCACATTCTGTAATTATGCTTTAAAGGATTTTCATAATAAGATGAAATAACATCCTACTCCCCCCAGAAGATCTTCTAGATTCAACTTCTCCAAGGTATCATTAATAAGTTTTCAACAAAAAGGAATAATTATCTTCTGAACACAGTAATGACTGTGCTTTCCCCAACAGGAACATGCACATGGAAACTATGAAACAATTTTGTAATGCATCACATCACAAATAAAAAGAGCTTTTTTGTTTTTACTCAAGTAGTACCTATCCTAATCGTAAAGGTTAAAGCATATTTTAAATACTCAGGTCAATAGTACCATATTATGCAAGATTCAAGAAACTGAGACCCTGTAAACATTTTTTTAAAAAAGTACCTACTTACTGCAGTCAACTATACAGGGGATATGGATAAAAAGATGAAATAA
This sequence comes from Sylvia atricapilla, assembly GCF_009819655.1. Classification (NCBI taxonomy): domain Eukaryota; kingdom Metazoa; phylum Chordata; class Aves; order Passeriformes; family Sylviidae; genus Sylvia; species Sylvia atricapilla. The sequence continues at coordinate 109,258,083 of NC_089141.1, read as the reverse complement.
CATTAAATACAATGCTAAGGATTTATATTGGGAAAATAAAAGGGAAAACATTTTCACTGTAGCTGTTGAAGAATATAAGAAGTGCCCACACGAGCATATCCATTAAAAAACAGAGGTGGAATATGCTTACCTATAGCAGTTAAGGCACTGCTACTAAGTTTATAAAACGTCAACAGAACTAAAAAAACCACATAAATAAACAGAAGACCTTAAAGGGAAGGAATAGGAAAAAAAGAAAGCAAGAAGAAACTTGCCCTGAAAAATCCTAACACCTCCATTTAACATAGGGCAGTTATTACAGAAAGGAGGCGTTTGCTCCATGACATTCTACCAGTTTTCTTTAAGAAAAAGGATGTTTGGCTGCGATTTTCTTTTCTAACTCTTCCATTCTTCAATAAAGTTCAGCAACTTCCCACAGGAACAGCTGAAGTGATCATTTAATGTGCCAAGCTCAGTTACAATTAAAAACAAGCACATGGGAAGCCTGGACTGCTGAAATCTATTTCTGCTTTTGTGATAAGAAGATAAGGCCTCCATTCTAAGGAGCCACATTTCTCTTGCAGAAGAACAAAGAGGAGACTTCAGTCTTCCTCAGTGTCTGAAGTGTCCAATCCTCCTGGTGGGTTCAGAAACCCCCAGGGATCCAGCCTGTTCCAGGCTAACACTATTCTCTTTCTACTTAACTTCTTGCAGATGAAATGCTAAAATTCTCAGAGTTCTGCTAAAAAGGAGTTAAGGATGAATCATGGAGGGTTCCCTTAAACCAGAGCTAAATGTCCCTTTCCTCCTCAGGAAAGTCAGACAATTAAAAAGTGTTACTATGCACAATTCCAGTATTATTGAGTGCTCAACTTACAGTAAGTTACATGTGAAATCTGATTTCAGCCCCTTTTACAACTACACTGAACACCTACATTAAACACCTGCTCCATGAGAATTCAAGCTCTGCTGAAAATGATTAAAGGAACAGAAAAACAGAAAAATATTCAACAAAACGTTGGTGTTTTTTTGCTAGAGCCCACATTAAATATTCCTAACCAAACATATTCCTAAGAAAAATCTTGCATATAAGTTGCCAGAAATCAAATTATGAAAGCAAGATTTTAAAAAAATGAACCAACTTAGATAAATATTTCATAGTCCCTGAGTGGGTCACCAGTAAGCAGATACTTATCCTAAATTTTATGGTCCAGAAATTAGTATCTTCTCTAAAACCTGTATTGTGGAACAACAAGCAACTTCTCCCCTAAATTAACTTTGTATCTACAGGAAATAAGTGCTAATCCCTCAAAATACTAATTTTATTCTAAAATAAGAAAAAAAGAGCAACTGAATCTGCAGCGTCACAAGAATTTTACACAAGCCCTTATCTGTAATACAGAGTGTGCTTTATCAGTGTTATGATTTTGACCGTAGGATGATATTCCCTGGTTTATTAAAAAGCAAAAAATCCCAGTTACTTGGGTCATGCAGCACATTAGTAGTGTTAAAAAAAAAAAAACCAACACCATACCAAGAACAAGCAAAAATTAACAATAACAAAAAAATCCTAACATTAAAGGCTGAAATATCATTTTGCACCTTTACTTTTCATCCAAGACTGGTCATTCCAAAGTGAGACAATTTTTGCCACAAAAAGATTTTATCAACTACTGCCCCTTTTTCAACACAGAGTTAACTCTCATTTTTACAGATATAAGTGAATTACCCCATTTCAATTATGATGTCCTTCTTAAACATTATTAAATGAGTGCTTTGAAATCACTCTTAGGCACAGCAGGATTCTACAGACAATCTTTTGATTAGGAACTTTACTATTGAGCTTTTTCAATTTAAAAGTTTGCCACTGAAATTCTTACACATATGGAATCATAAAAAGACAATAAAGGACATAAAACCTTTTTTCACTGCATGTGAAACACTCATGAGTATCCAGAAAATGCAAGTCTAGACTGAAAGAACAGAACTGAGTGTCAACAGTAGGACAATGCATCTTGCCTTGCTCTCAACTACATTTTGTAGTCAATCAGAGAAAACTCTTAAAAGCACAAAACTGACAGACCACAGTCAAGACACCCAAAACAGTACTCAACAATTCCTAAAAGAAGTGTTCAGTTACCTATTTCCATCCTTCTGTCCTCTATTTAATTTCTTCCTCTATCAGTTTATGCTCTCACTATGAACACCTCTCTCCAAAACATTTATTTTGTATATTTACTGTGTATATTTATTTTCCTAACAGGTAATCCTTGTGATCACGTTCTTGAAAACCCTGTGAGTGGCAGATACAGCATTTACCATCCTCCCCAGGAGAGGACCTCTATACCTCAAAGTTATACATAGCTTTTCAAATCAATCACCATCAGCTGTATTGTTTGATGAAAATAAAATGTTGACCTGAGATAGCTCTGAAAAGCAAAACACCACCTTTCTCAAAGAACTCCAACCATTGAACAGTAAGAGTCCTCCCTCAGCTCAGGCTGGCTCCAGAATCTGTCTGTAAACCTCAAGCACCTCATGCAGAGCTGACCCTCAGTGAGTTCACACATTGGAAGTCCACTGGTTTTCTCTTACCTTCTTGGTTTTTAGTCACCCAGAACTACCCACTTTGCAATACATATGGTTACTTTAACCCTGACAGACTTTATTATGTGCCCCATAAGAGTTTGCCTTCCTCTCCTACTGTGACAGGACCAAAGGACATGTCAGAAGCATGGATAACGTTTGTTCCCTATTCCTCCATGTTTAAGATTTCATGGTATCACAAAAATTTAACCTCATTATCATATATGTGGTTTCAGGAATTTTTTTTAAATCTACCTAATTTCAAAGGATGTTGGCAAAAACTTAGTTTCAGCAGCAAGATAAGACAAGATTCTTTGTATCCAGAATCCAAATACTTGACCTGAACAAGGAAGGTGACAGTGGGGAGGAAAAACGTCTAGACTGAGTGACAACCACCCACCTGTCACTTTTAGCACATTTCATCACAAATCATGCAGTCACAAGGCAAGGCTTTTATGATTTGCTCTAACAAACCTACTTTATGACACCTTAAAACTTAAGAGGCCTTCAAAGTGATGCAAACATGGAGCAGTTTGAGTATTTTAGTGCTTGAAGAAGAAGAAAGTGAACTACATACTAACACCATCTAGTGGCACCTTCAAGGCTAAATGTGACTAACACAAAGTTTTGGCTTACTGAACTTAGAAACAGTAAGCTTTAATTTGATGATAAACCCTGGAAAGAAAAGTTTAATACAAACCAAAGTTCCATACTGGTCTACGTAAAAAAGTACATGTTTTCTTAAACATAATCATTTTTCATTTTTCAACAAGCACTAATATTTCTCAGTGTTTATCTGATAGGATAACTAACAGTAAAATAGAATATTAGCTGAATAACTGCACAAGGGAAGCTTGGAAAGAGCACATCTCTTGATTTAAATGACAGCTTCCAGGAAAAAAAATAAAAATTTATTTAACACTTAAGATATATATGCCAGTTGCAGAAACAGCTTATAGATAGTGCAGGTTTTACCCACCATGGTGTTTTAACCCAGCAAGATGAAAATTGCTCGACTATAAAATTAAAGACATTAAAAAGTGAGAAAATTCCAAGATTGGGCAGATAGAATTGACTTTGCTGGGTAGACACTGGCCGATGGCCAGGTTCTGAGAGTGGTGGGAAATGGAATTACATCCAGCTGATGGCTGGTCACCAGGAGTGTTCCCCAGGGCTCAAGGTGGGGGTCACTCCTGTTTGGTATCTTGATCAACAACCTGAACAAGGGATTTAGGGCTGAGGTCCAACAAGTGCTGGCTCCTGCACTTGGGTGACAGAAACCCCCCTCAGGCTGGGGGAAGAGGGGCTGGAAAGTGCCTGGTGGAAAAGACCCTGGAGTCATGGTCATAGCTGCATGAACATGACCCAGAGGCCAAGGAGGCCAATGGCACCTGGCCTGTATCTGCAGCAGTGTGTCCAGCCAGCAGGGCCAGGGCAGGGATTGTCCCCTGCACTGGGCACTGGTGAGGCCACACCTCAAATCCTGCATCCAGTTTGGACACCCCTCAGGACAAGCAGGACATTGAGCATGTTCAGAGACGGACAATGGAGCTGGGAAAGGGTCTGAAGCAGAAATCTGGTGAGGAGCAGCAGAGGGAGCTGGGGCATTCAGCCTGGAAAAAATGGTGCTTGGGGAACTCATTGCCTTCTACAAACTACCTGGAAGGCAGCTGTAGTGAGCTGAGACATCAACTGTCCCTGCTTCCAGGCAACAAGTCTTGACAGGACAGAAAAAAATGGCCTCAAGTTGCACCAGGAGAAATATAGATTGAGTATTTTATACATGAAAATTTCCTTCATGACAGCGCTGTCAGACATTGGCACAGGGCAAGTGGTGGAGTCACCACGCCTGGAGGTATTTAAGAGACATGCAGATGTGTTTGCAGGGGGATATGGTTCAGTGGTGGCCTTGGCAGTGCTGAGTTAATGGTTGGACTAGGATATCTTAAAGGTCATTTCCAACTTCCATGATTCTACGATTCTGTGATAACCAAAAAATGTGGAAGTGAGAGCAGCAAAATGCCACTCAGGTCTTTTGTTTTAAGGCCTCAGGCAGATGCTGCTCTCTGTTTCCTCCAGAGATTTGTACTGAAAGTACCAAAGAGACAATCAAAGAAGCCTGAAGCATGTCTTCCTTTTAACAGAGAATGAAGGCTGACACACAAAAGCAGCACAAGCACAGATTTAAGACAGAAAAGTCATCAAACAGTCCTCTAAGAAAGTTTATTACCAAGTCCACATCCTCATCTGGAAATGTAATGCAGCAGCAATTGGGTGAGAAGCCCACTGCTTCATAAAGTATTAAATGTGAAAGATACACAGGAGTTTGACAAGAAGTTTACAGTTACAGAAATCCTTTGGATCTTGAACTCTGTGGAAGTCTTAAAATACTGAGAAGCAGTGAAGAAACCCAATGGATTCTCATCAAGCTCAAAAATCCTTCCAAGAGTGTATGACACAAAAAGATCTTTTAACAATTAAGTGTTTATTTAGAACACTGTCCAAAGTGAAAATTTTCAGACAACCAGTCAAAAACATGGCCCAGGTATATTTTGTAATAAAACTGTCGACTCCACCTCTGCTCCACATACACACAATTTATAAAGAACATTTTAATGTTCTAAGCTTCCTTCTTTCTACAGAAATTTTATGTAACGGTTTAAAAACCACCTGAAATTAAACCACCCAAAATTTATCTCATCTTCAGAATTCTGTGGAACAGCTCTAAATAGAAGCAACTCAAATTCTACCAGTTAGTACCAGTTACAAACAACAAAATAAAAAACCCCTTAAACCTAAATGTCACACTTATTTGAAACAGTCATCTCTTTCTTGACTCATTCAAGCTATTTAATTCATTCTAGTTCTTCAGGACTCATCAGTAAGACAAGACAGCCCAGCAGGAATCAGCACAATCCCATCCACGCTGCGAAGTTCTCCTTTATATTTTATAAAATTACTGCTACGACCCTGCAGCTCCGAGTACAGCACATGAAAATGCTTCCCAATAACAATACCTCCTTTCAAATTCCTGAAAGATGTTAACCACCACAGAGAATTCCCTACGGAGCTGGAATTGTGAGTACAAAGGGACACATATACACTGTTGAATTGGGAAGTTCCTTACAACCAAACTTTACCAAAGAATAATCAGAAAATGTTTAAAAATTGGGTTTAGGTTGCATCATAATAAAGGAGCTGCTCAATTAACATTCTGGGTTTTTTAGAACCTTTTAAATTTTAGATTAACAATTACTAAAAAAATGCCCCTGAACTAACAAACACTATCTTATAAATGACTTAAAATGTTTTTGTATTAGTATTTTTGACAAAGCAGTCACCATCTATAATCAAAATAAATACTGCTAAAGCTGTTCTGACACAGAACATTTAAAAATGAGACTACCCTTTGAGTACAACAATAAGAATTATTTCAGTTCATTATTTATTGTTTTTAGTAACTGTGGCACAAATAATTTCACGTTCTTCTCAAATCATTCATTCATTTAACTGCATTTTCTACTTCCAGGAATTCTGCTTAGAGAACAGCAAGTCAAGGAGGCAAATGATTAAAGCCCATCTCCATTTGTGCCACTGTGAGCTGCCCTCCAAGTCACAGACTGAGCACGGTCAACACACGTGACCCTTCTGCAAAATAAAGATCCCCAAGGAAAACACAGATGATGTCAATCCACGAGCTCATTAAACAGCAGTCAATCAGAACTCGAGTCAGCTAGAACCCAAACCTTACAACACCACTATCTGCACTCCTTACTGCTTATGGAAGCCAGCCATGAAATAAAAAACTCCAACTATCAGTGGAACATGTGTTTCTTTCAAGACCAGAGCACAACAGTTTGGTAAAAAACCCATCTCTCTCGAGGAATCCAGTAGCAAACAGTTCACAGGTTCATGTCACGAGTCCTGACTGGATTCAGACTGCTCCCAGCATCCACAGGCCTCCAGGACAACCCATCCACCTCCTCCAGCAAAGCCCCAAGGCTGAGGTTTCACATTCTGGGGCAATGGCATGGCATTTTTGTGCAGAGTTACTTTTCAGCTGGATCAGTTCCCCCCACGGCTGCAGGCTCAGTTGCACCAGCACAAAGAAAGCAACCCACAGACTTGGAGGTGCCACTCAGGGCATGCCCAGGAAACAAGGGGTTTGGGAACCCCCAACACAATCCAACAGCTGGGGAACAGCTGCCTTGTCAAAGAAGACAGGATGAAGAATCAGTTCAGAGTTTAGAAGAAGAAATGAAATAATTTTCACCAGGAGGAGTCAATGTTCCCATTTTAGGAAATCCCAAAGCTGAATTCTGATCAGTCACGATCAGTACAAAGCTGAGCACAGAACCCACCCTGAACATGTAGGCAAAGCTGAAACCAATCCATCTGCAATCTTGGTGATAAGTGTCTGAATACAAATCACTGTCTCACTGGATTCAAAATCTGCACAAAGGCTGATCCCTTTCATAGGACCTTCTCCTAACCAGCAGCAGAGTGTCAATAACAAAACAACTCCATTCCATGGCTGCAGAGAAAACCCTTTAGCTATCAGCAGCAATTCAAACTTACTGCATTTTGGGAAAACTGCAATCTGCAGAGCAGCTTCAGATCTTTTAAAGGCTAGCAGTGGCACTGATACTCCAGTCCAAGCTCAGGGATAATACTAAGAAAGAATCTCATAGAGTAATTTCTGATATGAATTCAAAATTTTTCTTAGAGACAAGTATTTCTTAAGGAAGAAAAATAAAAACATCTTCATTTTGGAATTCAGTGCGCACAAGTGACAAAAAATATTGCACTTGGAGGGAATGTACAATATTTAACAGGTTTCATTTAAAAAAAAAAAAAATTTAAACAGACCTCAGCATCTGACATCAGCTCACTGAACATTGAAAGGCAGCTTGCCCCTCACTGATACCCTCTGAGTGCATGCAGCAAGGGCAGGATTAGCACCAATAATGTGGATTTCAGGGATGCAACCCACCATGACTTTTTCTCAAGATCTCTCTTGCAGTGTGTAAGTCTTAATTCTTACAGAGGAAATGACCAACAGTCTCAGTACATTCAGAAGAAGGTATCAGCTACATCAAAACACCAAAAACATGCAACAAAATGCACCCAAGCTGCATGATCCTTCACTGCCAATGTCTTTGTGAAAAAATTAGAAGAAACTACCAACATGAAACCCCGATCTCGGTCATCCCAGCAGTGCTTCACATTGACCACTGATCCCAGTTCTACATCAGCTCACAGTTTGTTCTGCTCTGCACAAACTTCATTGCAAGTATTTTTAAACAAAGAACACTATCACTTCTGCCTTCATAGAAAACACTTCATCCATTATATACAAAGGTGCACGCATTTACTGAAGATATTTAATTAAGTAACAGGCTTTTAAGGGAAAAAGAAATCGTGGAGCATTACACATGCTGCTATCTTGTGATATTTTATTAATTACATCCAATTTATTAAACACACTGACTTCTCCATAACTTTGTCCATGACTAAATTCAGACTACACAGATTTATGGCTCTGAAGACCATGCTCCTTCAGCATTTTACAATTCTGGAATTTCAGGACTTAAAATCTGCATAAAATATACATTAGTGATATCAAAACATTCTGAACCCTCTTTACTTTTCTGTTCTAAACTGTATAAAATTTAACTATAATGCAATTAGAATGGATGATAATTAAAGTAAAAATTTAAATCATGTAATGAAATTTGGTTTTACTTTATAATGAAATAAAAGCATTCTACTTCTTTCAAAGAGCAGCAGTAAATTAGTTTTAGAACACCTATAGAGTATATAGAACACCTTTCTGCATTGAGGGCAATAGTTTTACAGTCTGGTACTAAAGTTCAAAAACTGTAGTGAACAGGAACGTATGTCCCTCACTTAATAAAAAACCCCTTTAACTTCCTTTTTCACATCAATTAAAATTCCTCTAGTATTTTCAACTATTACTGTACTTCTTTGAAAATACAGGCACATCTTTTTTTTTTTTAATACCCCATAACTAACAAGGTTTTTTGCCTTCTTGAGGCTTTTTTTACAATCGAGATGTGACTTTAAATAGGCATCTAAGAAAGCATTAAGTACTTTAATTCAGATTTTTAATGGCTTAATGTTTCTTCTCACATTGTTGTGCTAATGCTCTTTTACAGTTCTGGAGAACTGATATTTCAGACCACCGATTGGATTTTTTATGCTTGTTTTTGAAACCATGCCATCAATAAACCCTGCCTCTGATCCACAGCACCACCTGGTCCTGTCACTCTTAACTGTTATCATCTCAAAAGCAGAGTTAATACAGGTAAGTCCATAATCCTGGGCTGTTTTGGCTAAGTAAAATATATCCAGGTCACACTGCACCCACACCTGGCTTTATTAGGCTAAGCAGAAAGAGTGGTGTAATTTTTTTTTTTTTTTTTTTGCAGAAAGGAAGGCAGAATTTTCTTTAAACAAAAACACAGGGATAATTCTTCACTAAATTTTAGAGACAGCATACTGCCATGTTCCCTGCAGGTTTTCTCTAAATTTTAGAAATAGCATACTGCCACGTTCCTTGCAGGTTTTCCCATGCCTCTGGATTTGGAAACAGCAGTGGTTATATCACACTCATTGGATGGGATAAGGTACAAGACAGATGCCTCTATCACCCAAACCCTTCTGAATTTACAGACTCAATTTAGATACCTGCAAATTCCTCCTGAGCAGCATCAAATCTACGTATTTCTCACTTTAGAAATGAAAGTCCCAGGAAGCCAAACTCACACTGTTCAATGTCAGAGAGAGAACCAGTGGACCCACAGACACACTGCTATCAAACAGCCCACAGCCAGCCTGAGTCACTGAGCAGTGCTTCTGAACTACTCTGAGTTATAACTCATCTCCCTCCTTCTGCATCCCAAAGAAAGTGAAAACCAGTATCTTTGTGTGTTTGGAAAAAGGTGTAGGGTGGGAGTACACATTTTCAGGGTGGGGGTGTTGTTTGTTTCCCTACACAAACAGAACTGCATTCATATTAAAATGAGAAATACAATGAAAAAAGACATCCCATGGGGAAAAAAAAGGAAATATTCTGACCTGTTCTACCCAGCTCTCACCCACATCCCAGAGTCACTGAAAGGCAGGCAGCCGTCACACACCAGGCCTGCCAGCCAACTTCATATTCATACCTCAACCAGCAGTGTTTTGGTTGGGTTTTTGTTTTTCATTTAAAAAAAATAACAGAAGTAAGAATAAAGTTGATTTTGTGAAGACATCGCCAGTCTTAATACTTTTATAGGCTCTGAAATACAGTATAAACCAAGAAAACGGTGAGTTAGCCCAACTTTTTTTGTTCTGTTGTCACCTACACCAAAGAACAATTCCCCAAAGACATTTAGCAGAAGAAGTAAAAATTCTTACCTTTTGGATAATCTTCCAATAAGAGGTTGAAGTGACCTAACTGACAAAAGAAATCAGACTCAACCTTTCCTTCAGCTTTCAGAATTAGCGATTCATAGCAGCGAACAGCCTGGGAAAAAGAAATACAAGGCTTTCAGAATTCTGTGTTTTACTAAAGCAAGTAATACATTTTTTGAGAAATAATGAAGTTTTTTATTAGCCTGAAAGACGAGGTCTACAAACACTCTCAATGAAATCAGCATCACTTTTCAAAGAAGAAATGTAATATTTAAGACACAACAGTTTTGGAAGCTCACAAATTCTAATGCAAACTGACAACAAATGAACAGCAGAAATTTTCTCTGGATTATCTGTAGACATTTGCTTTCCCCAACACAAAACAAACCTCTAACTTACATAACAATTTTAAATTTTAACATCAATGAAACACAAGGACTGATTTCATTCTTTCCCATCTGCAAGAAAGAAACCTCTCTGCTTTTATTCTCATTGTGTTTTTTTCCCTAAAGAAATAATTTTTCATTTAACAGTTATTTCACTCATTTTTGCGAAACCAAAGAACACACCACCTCAACATGTTTCCTTACGCAATTTATGTATCTTCATATGTGTTTCTCAAGATCTGATTCCTTTCACATCTATCATGTTGTAAAGTATTTTACTTCCTTGTACTGTAGACTAAGAAAAGCTAAAGTCACAAATGTAAATCCAACTAGAAATTAATTTCAGTTTGAGAACAGTTGCTCCAGAAGTTTTTAAGTGACACACACAGAAGCAAAGAATGTTCCTGTGCTATGAACACACATTTTTAACAACTGAACTGACACTTCTATTCACCATAACTGCCATGATCTTTAACCTATTACATCCTTAGCTGATGACCCTACTTACCTTCTGACCCTGTTTACACTTTGGGAGCGAGTAAATAAATAAATAAATAAATAAATTCATAAAATAACTTTCCCAACTTTCTGAAATTATGAGCCACTGTATTGAAGCAATTGAACAGATTTAAATGGGAGGGAAGGTCCTTTGCACCAGCACAGTTCTCAAAAGCCAGACAGACTTCCAACAAATTCTAATTCCAGCTGGTTAATCTATGACTTTCAACTATCTCTGGTGTATGTTTCAAATCTGTTTGCAATTATGAACTCCTTGATTTTATTACATGACAGTAATCAAAGACCGTGGGTCCCTTCCAACTCAGCATATTCTGTGTTTCTGTGAAATGTGGAGCTTTCTTAGAGATGTGGAGCTTTTCACTCAATATTCAAAAGAGGGGAGGGAAATCGAGCTGATTATTTAAATCAGTAGCCTTGCCCATGTTTGTAATTCACTTTGAGTACACTTTTATTAATCATCAAAATGAGAAATGCCAAAAATAAAATGAGGAAATGTTAGGAAATAGTTAAAACACATCTGTGGAGAACCCAATTACTGATCTAATCTGTTCTGAGTGGGCCACAGTTTGTAGCCCAAGACTGAGGTATATCACAGACATTCACCTACTTCCAAGCCCAGAAAAGCCTCATTTTATGGCTGTTTTCAGAGGCAAAGTTCTGATGAATCAAAACAAAGCTATGCTGCTACAGAACTCTACAGGTGTACATTTGGTTTTAAAACGATTTAATAAAACATGAATTATGTTTACGTAAATTTTAAGTACGTATTTCAAACTGTAGCTATCTGGCCATGCTCTGAAGATATCCAATTTAGATGTGTATTTGCCTCTGCCTCAAAGATCTGCTGCAGAACTTCTCCTTCATGTGCTGCAGGCTTTGCCCTAGGCAAACTGCAGTGGAAGGACTGCAATTCTTTTCACCATGGATTGAAGCTACTACTCCTTTAATTTTATTCCCCTCACTACGAACACCTCTTGCAGTCAGTCAATCCTCCATCTAAAGAATATCATCCCTAAAATCACATGCAAAGCACACAAGTCTAAAGTACACTTCTTAAGATCACTATTTGTGTATATACTGACTTCTAACATCAGATTCACCAGCTGAACCAATCTGCAAATATCTTAGTGCAGAACCTTGTCTTTGGCATCATGTTTCCTCTTTTTGGTCTCTTGATCTGTACAATCATAACAAAATTTTTGATAGCGCCCTTAATGTTACTGTTCCATGCTGATTTGTAGACAGGCTTCCCTTATTCTGATGATTTGCAATAGCTGCTGCAGCTGCTGAAAAGAATAGTACTAATATGACATTTTCTTAAATTGGTATTTTGTCTTTTGCAAATCAGAGCATACAGAAACCGCCACCACAACAGGTAGCCTACAATAAATACTGGAGAGGAAGCTAGGGTAGTTTATGTCCTGAATTAGGCTACAGGTGTTTAAAGAGAACTTGACTTTATGAACAAATGTAACAGGATTTTTCTGTACAGATGTTCAGGGAAATGATAAATCACACGCACTTTAACATTTAAGTGTTTGGGGACCCTCAATGTTCCCACAGCCCCTTTTTAAGTAAATCCTCATTAAAAGACCTATCACACATATCTAAAGCACTGTCTGTAGAGGGGATGTAAAAACCTGTGCCCAAGCCTTTCACACAGCTCAGAGCAATTCTCACCAAGGCAGATTTTCCTTTATGTTAGAACACAAACTGAAGATACTGCTAAGCAGTCTCCCTAATGCCAGCACAAGGCAAGGCCTAAGACACCAGAACTTCCCCTTTCAGCCACAGTTAACTGTAAGTTATTTCTTCCTGTAAGAGCAATTCAATTACACCACTAAAGCAAACCCTCTCCACTGACCTCTAACAGGTTTGCAACATAATCAGCAACACACTCATATTTATGCAAACTTAACTCGGGAAGGCTGTTTCAAATTAATTTTTTTTAATTCTTCCAGCACATTCTAACAAACAGAAACAGAAACTAAAAGCAAGTGTTACTTCCTTGGTGGGAACACCAGCCCCTGGGGCTCTGGAGGAAGAGCAGGCTGGTCACTCTGTGGCTCTTGCTCCTCACAGTAGCCAGGGCAGAGTCACCAGGCAAAGACACACCCAACTCTGGTTTTGGTCAAGAAACTTTCTCCCCCACCAGACCCATCCACAAAGAGTTTTAGAAAGTAACAAGTATTTTTTTTGCCCAGGTAAGAATTTGTCGCTGTTGAATGAATGGATGTAAAAGGGAGGTCACAACTCCATGTATCTGTATAGGTTTTCTTTGAAGAAACAATCAAAAGATCTTATTTTAGTGGTTCTTTAACGGCACAGGCCACCTATGGCACCACTTGTGCAACCTATTTAAATTATCCTGAGCCACTGTGAATTCTAAGGAAGTTAAAAACCCCTGAGGTTTTTAAGCATTGTTATTTCTCTACACTGTATGGATCTCTATGTGCATTCAATGGAGTTAGCCTTGAGAATTGCCAGTATTGACAAATTAACAAGAAAGAGAAAGACCCTGAAATGAAAAGGAAGATTGCTACACAACATTGTACATTTCCTTCCCTTTGTTCAAGACTACAAGAAGATAAAAGGGAAACCTGAAGAATTTAGGAACTTGGCAAAATAATCACCCGCAGCTGCTTCGCAGTGTGGCAACCAGAGCAGAAGCAGGAAACCAACGTAGGAATAGCTGCAGGAAAAGAAACCAGCTTATATGACACTAAAAAAGTAACACTATTCATGTTGTTTGCCACCTTCAACTGAAATATTATTCTATTGTCACACAAATTCCCTCTCGTTACATCATACCTCATCACTGGGGGCATCCTGATTGCATGGATTTAACTATCAATTCTCAGGACACCTTTAAATACTGTACACTGTATTTACTACTTCACAAGAAGCTACCAAAATCTGTTCACAAAAGGAATAAATAATTCTAGAAACACCTTTAAAATGTATTACCAGACCCTTTTGTGTTCCCTACTTATCATTCTAATGGAAAAGGAACTGGGTTATTTTTTTCCCCTCTGTTTTAAAACCATTCCTTCCCCACATTCAGGAAAAAACCCAACCAAACAAAACTAACCCCATAAACTAAATGCCAGTTTTGGCCATTATTGATATGATGTCATTTCCTGAAGGAAAGATCCTAGAGTCGAGAATATACCATAACAAAATAAATAAATATCCCTAACCCAAACAAATCTAACTGGTAAATCCAACACATAAAACCAGAATTCTAAATATTGTATACAGGAGTCACTGAAACATTACAGCTCTGCTTTATAAATAAACAGGACTATGTTATTTCTATTATACAGAAGAAAATACATTATATATATATTCATATATGAAAATATATTAATATATATGCTATATGCAGAAAAAAACTTGATCATTGGTTGCAATTGTATTTTACAGCACAAATTCAAAGCTACTGTTAAACAACTGCAATAAAAAAAGAAGGAAAAGAAATCAATACAGCTTTTTCAGATTGTTTCTGAAGAAGATAATGTGATGTTTTCCTTTCTGAATCATACAAGCATGACTGACCAAAATGAAACTAAGCAGGGCTAAACTGCCAAATGTGACAAAAATATTAACTATTAATTCTTTAATATATTAATGATATGAAAACAGAGGAGTGCACTGAGTCAGCAAATTTTTACTTTAAACACAGAAAAAAGACCTGGCAACCAAAAATCCAGCAATCTGTATTGTTAACATGGCAACAATCAGGCAGTAACACACAGTGAAAGACATTATTTGAATTTTACTGGGTAATAAATTAACTGCTTAAGAAAAACACAGCATTTCAATGCAGACAATACAGTGTAAAATCACAAATTCAAAGCTTCAAGTAGTTCCTAAACCCTCCAATTTCACAACATAAAACACTATTGTATATGTAGATAAGCTGGGGGAGGGTGACAAAACTGAACAGTTGCTGCTTCTTTTTCTTGTGCCTCCACTGACCCAACTGGATGGGTTTTGTGAGCAGGTCATGAGAACAGAGATTCTACATGAAAATTGGAGAGGGAGACATCAGCAGGCTCTTGATAAACAAAATACACACTACAGTAATGGCTAGAAACAGAATGTAACTTAGCTCATATTTTATCCTACTGGAAAATAAAGTAACTATTTCAAGTAGAATTGCAGCACCTTAATTTAGCAACTGTTCAAGCTCATGAATAGCTCACCACACACTAAAATCTAAGACCACTAAATCTGATTTTATTCTAGCAATTCTCACCTATACCAACACAGAACATCACAAATGAGGTGTGCCGTGTCATACTTCAGAACATTTAGACAGCCAAAACTGATAGACAAACTTATCTTTTTCTTTTAATGTTAAAGCAGTTTTACCTAAGAGTCTGTGGAGTTCCATACAGATTTAAGTAAGATACGATATGGCAAATAAATAGCTGGTTTTGCTTTCATTGGGTGAGTTATTTTGGAAATATATTTTGGACAGTATTTGCCACTGAGGTGACAATCACACATCTACCACTGCTCAATCCAAGGGGCACCTACAGACCAGGAAGGCACAAGTGTGTGTGTGTGTGTGTGTGTGTGTGCTGGGCTCAGTACCACTGAGGAGCCTCTGAAAGGCTGATTTTCCCATCTCTTCCTCCTTGCCACAATTCACCAAAATGCACACGTGATTTGCTAACAGCAATGACAACACTTTGCCACTGCCTCAAGAACCTCCTGGTGAAGTTCCAGCTCCTGCTCTGCAGAAATGGTGTGAGCAGGGCTCACTTCAGCCAAGTACAGAGGAAAAAACACAAGCTTGGCTTCTTCAGAAGTTAAAACTTTTTTCCCCCCATCGATGACTGGCTGGATACACATCACCTTCTGAGCTGATTTACAAGAACATCTCATTTACTTCTGCAGAGAAAAGCACACCTTTCTAATCTGACTGAAGAGAACCTAGATTAATGCAGCAGATCCTTCACTGAAGGCTCTCACATTATGTATTGGCACAATATCCTTAACTTCTTTTACTTTCTTATTCAATGGCAATTCCCACTACAGCTTTCAAAGCTTCTTTATACGCTCTTTCTTTGCAATGCTCATATTCTGTTATAAAATTTCTCTCTCAATTTCCCACATTTCCTCTCCTTGTATTTCATGTATGGACTACACTATTTCAAGAGCCTCAGTAAAAGTGCTGAAAGTGCAGCTTGCTGGACACAAATATACTTAGACCCCAAAACATGAGGCCATGAACTGGCCTCTTCAGTAACTTTGTTCTCACAAAATTTCTGTGCCATATTGGAATGCTCTGAACTTATTCTAGTCCGCTGGTAACACTTAGGACCAAAGTCTTTCTCGTTTCAGGGACAATTACTATAGAACAACAAAAACTGATCCTTCTCAAACATTCCTCAAGAAATCTATCATCAGTTTTGGCTAATTTATTTTCTTCTAATGCTTCATGAAACAAGATACAAGAATAAACAGGCAGGCAATAAAGAAAAGCAGCTGCACACATGAGCTACATGCACAGCCTGATGGTCACAATTGAGATGAATTTTCTTTAAAAGTCACTGCTGTAGTCTAAGACTTTTGTGCTTCCAGATAATGCTGAAAATGTAACAAGTATTTTTTTGTTCAAGTGATGTCTACGGTAGATGAGAGATGACATAGTAAGCTGCAGAAGTAAGGTCAAGGTTGCCAAGCTTACAAGGGAAAATTAACATGAACTCAATTATGGTTGAAAACTGAGGGATATTGCTTCAAAAAAGCACAGAACTGCAGAACAGAATACCAAACAGAATACATGCAAATCAATGATTAAATGGAGAAACGTGACAAAAAATTCAACTTGCCTTCCCTGAATACAGAACACTTGCAAGACATTCTGGACAAGTGTTTTCTGTCAGACAGATGTAAACTTAATAGTTTACATATTAAAAATAGTTTACATATATAAAATACAGGAAGCTTAGTCCTTTGCAGCTGACAGTGTCCATAACAACTGGATTTTAAGAAAAATTTGTTGACAGGAGCCTATGTGGTGAATCATTCTGCATTAATTCTGAGTCCACCTGGAGGATGCAATCCTCTTGTTATTTATTTTAAATACAGTCAAACTTTCAAATATCAATGTCTATGTACATACACACACTTCTATCATTTCTAGAAATTCTAAATTATCAGCAAACAGAATCATCTCTATTCAGTCCCTGAAAATGTTTCATAATCAGGTGACTCCGGAAATTATGGCAAATTTTATATGGAATTTCATTATTCAAAATCCTTTATAGTTAATCTTCACAAAAAAAGGCACGAAAAAACAAACACAAGCAACTTTCTTTCTTTTTTTTTTTTTCCAAGTGGTGGTAGATTTTTCATAGGCAATTGGAACATTATTTTTATCTGAGACTATAGGAACATCTTTTTGGCTATTTTTACCACAGTAAGTCTATTTCAAGTAGAATTGCAGCACCTTAATTTAGCAACTGTTCAAGCTCATGAATAGCTCACCACACACTAAAATCTAAGACCACTAAATCTGATTTTATTCTAGCAATTTTCACCTATACCAACACAGAACATCACAAATGAGGTGTGCCATGTCATACTTCAGAACATTTAGACAGCCAACACTAACAGAAAACTTATCTTTTTCTTTTAATGTTAAAGCAGTTTTACCTAAGAGTCTGTGGAGTTCCATACAGATTTAAGTAAGATATTATATGGTATGACAAATAAATAGCTAGTTTTGCTTTCATTGGGTGAATTCTTTTGGAAATATAATTAACACAGGAAAACACAACCAAACCCAGAAACAATAAACCCAGAAACAGAAACCCACCCACAAATAAAGCCAGAATCTTCATTAATAGCTGCCTGTTTTACCTAAGGAAAAAAGGATCTGAATAACTTATTTATGCCAATACCTCTGGATTTGGACACAAGTTTTTAGAAATGTAACAGTGACTATCAGGCACCAAGCATAAGAATGACAATGAAACAAAGAATAAAGAAGCTTGAAAGAAAGAGGTATTAAATAGAGAACAATGTACATACATATGCACAAGACAATGTGCAATACCAAGACTGACACAACAAATTTGTATTTGTGAAAATAGCTAGTTTCAGATTAAACAGAATGATTTTTTTGTGTTCTCTGAATACAAGGCAACATATAAAGGCAACTATTAAAAATATTTAAAAGCTACCACCAACTGCTCTGCTAAACCTGCCCAGTCTAAACTTCAGTCTCAAAAGGGTTCAAGCACTAGAGGTGGCCTGCGACTCAGAAATAATACTGCTGGTAGCTTAGTCTGAAAATACAAGGAAAAGATGATTTATTTTAGAAGAATGGAAGTGAAAATGGGTCAGGAGCTGTTTCATAAAGAAAGTGTAAAAACTAATGCTAATAGGGTGGGAAGTGTGGAATTTTCAGCACCACAGGAGATACAGAATTGGTAAAGGCACATTAAGACACAAAGGATAAAAAAAATTAAACTGAATGAACCTGGTTTTAAATACTGAAATATCACTATTTCAAGGAGTCTCACAATGCTGGTACTTTTAAAGTTACCACAGCCATTGCAGCTGGAGGGTCCATCCCAATGATTTTCCATCACACCACTGAAATCTCCCACGTAAGTACAGTCCACATATCACCTTCCTTTTTCCACAGCCATTCATATTTTCTCCTCTGTGGCTGCTTAATTATGCTTACACAATTATGCTCACATATAAAAATGAGCAACTCTGGAACAAAACCAAATGTGCATGAAAACCAATCAGCATAGAAAAATGTTTGTAGGAGAACTTTATGAGCAGAAAACACCTTGACAAGCACCACGTCAAGAGCTGTAACTCTTGTCTGCTAATGCCAGCAAACACTCAGCCTTACCCCTCCTCACCTTTTCCCTCCTCGTGTGGCAATCTCAACGAAAAGAAATTGCAATGAGGAAATAAAGAGGAATACAGTCCTCTGCATACAGTCCCCAGTTAATGAGCAGTACCACTTCTGAATGGCAGAGCTGGTGAACCTTATTCCAGAAAAGAATAAATGTCTTATTTCTGCTATGTGGCAGTAACAGGTGGGGAAGTATATTCATAGAGATTTCAGATTTTACATTTATGCACTAACAAAGCCTAAGTCCAAATTATTTTAGCTACGAGTAGGCATTTGCATCATAATGTGCACTAAACACCAACTAAAATGACAATACACTCAAAACATAGCTTGGGAACTGGCCAGCAGAGTCTTCTGGTAAGTAAAATCTGATAGTGAATTGTCACAGGCAAAACATCCTGAAGACTCCTGGAGCTGCAGCATAAACAGCCATGCAGGTTGTCACCACAGACTGTTTTCATTAACATTTCCCTGGAGCTGGATGTAAAATCTCCTCCTTGAATAATGATTCCCAAGCACTATCAAATTTGACATCTAATATACAGATGGACATTAAAAGATACCAAGTGGGAAAACATTTTTGTATGAAGCTTAATGCCAATTCTCCATCTATCTTGTATGTATTTTCAGGGACACTACTGAACTAGAAAACAGACACAGCTTCAAAGGATGAAGTTCCTGGTAAGCACAGGAGGTCAAAACCCAATTCTATTATAGGAGGGAAATGGAATGCACAAAAAATTCACAACAAACTCCAGCACATTAAAACTACCTCCCCAAGGACTTTAATCTAAAATGACCAAGATTCAAGGCTTCACTTTATTTAAAACAAAGATCAAAATTTGAGCTGTCCACACTCATCACAAGTGCCATAGGTATCAGATTCCAGAGTCAACCTCATTTTTAAGCCAAAAGTGACCACAATGATTCTCTGCAGGACAGAGGCAGAATGACAGACAAAGCTACCATCTACACATAGAGAACTCCGTTTCAGCCATCCTCTCCCCATCCACAACTACCAGTATGACCTTGGCTAGAAAAGGAGGATTTTGTGATTTAAAACAAACAGCTGGCTAAAGAAAAATGCAATCCATTAGAGGCAGGTACTGACCGAGGTGTTTGGGCACACCACCATCTGTCTTGCCTGAACACTACAAACACAGGCTCAATTATCAGTTCTCAGTTCCATCATGATGATGATGATGTTCCTTCCAAGAGAAGGATCTGTAAGGAATCTTTTATACAATGCCCAACTGGAAAAAGTCCATTACCCCCTTTTGTTGGGCCTACTTTTCACTCACCACATACCCTGACGACCTTAAGCACAGTATTCCAATACTTATGGACCAGAAGCCACCAATCCAAAAACAGTCACACATAACTCACTAAAATATAACTCTAATAAAAAAAAAGGTTAAAGTTGTATTGTATTTCAACTTCAACAGCAAAGGTTAAAAAACTATGAAATAAATGAAAATCCAAAACTAGCTTCCTCATCTTAAAAACATTAACTATAGAGTTTTATGAGTTTTTTAATAAACTGCCTTAAAAATGAGTCACTGCACTTTAGGAAAAGCAACACACGTCCTGAACATACTCGTTTCTGAAGGTCAACCTTGTGCACTGTGAATTAAAAGTTTACACACAATTCAAGAACCTTAGACTGTTCATTACATGTACCAGTCCCAAACAAAAAATAGCTAATGGCTATTTGTCTCTTAAAAATGTCTATTTGCGGACTAAAAAACTGCACAATGTGGGTTCTACTGTACGGAGCCCAAATCTTTAACCCAGCGTTTACCTTCTGTTACACCCAAACCACCTTTCAGAGTGACCAAATCAGCATCTCTAAGCACTAACACTGCTCATCTCTCAGAACCCGAGAGAAAATCCAAAAATCTTTAGAACAACAATCGAACTGTTAAAAAGCATTTTATAAACCCATTGATGTGTGAACTCCATGACCAGAAATTTGAAATGGGACAGAGGACCCAGAAGTGGTGTGAGGACCAGCACTGAACATCAGGAAGTTCTGTTGGCACCATTCATAAATCAAGTTGTGAATGTGGTTCAGAAACCAAACACCTCTGAAGAGCTCCATTTCAAATGAAACAATGCTAGAAATAACTAAATCCTATACATCAGACATTTACTGAGAAGGGTTTTTTATGACCATGCCACACTCCACAGGACTCACTCCACAGAAGGTGTTTTCCTAAGTTCTCTCTTCAGCCAAAACTGTCATGATTCGGGCCTTTAGATGAACGATCAATTCTGACATTATTTACAGCGGCAGACATCAATTTCAATTACACATTAATGCCAAACCTCAGAATGAACTTCAGCAGTTTTATAGGCAATATAGTCTCCAGAATGCAACTAACTCGATACTGCAAAAAATGCACCAAAATTGTGACCCAAAGCCGTAAGTCACTAAGAAGTTTCCATTAGAAGGACTGACCCTTAACACTAAAATGTTGTTTGTTTTCCTTTTTAAGGTTTTAGATGAACAGGACACACCCTTGAATCCTATTTCACTGTCACTAATGTAATCTAGCTTTGTTTACAGGATAAATTCACCTTCAAAGCACTCAATGGCCCGATCATAGATATCTGAATTGACAGAATACACAGTGTGTCAACCACAGCCAACAAGAACTCTTCACAACGCAGGAAAAGCTAATTTCTACAGAAGACTGGATTTTTTCAAGCACTGGTCCCAAAGAGTTGAGTTCATCATTATTAGAAAATGTTTGTGGAAAGATGAAGACACATTTCATTCGCCTTCTTTAATATACATAAACACTCCATTATACACTAAAAAATCTCTGCCAAAACATTGTGTCACCATGAACGAGCAATTCCCCTGGAGAGGAAACAAGGAAAACGGCAGAACAATCCAAAAATCTCTGAATCAAGCACAGCAGAGTCAGCCACTGAATTAAGTTCTAAAGAGTACACTGGGCACAATCAGAGGAGTGGCAAATGAAAGCTCAGACAGAATAAAGGAGTGAGAGAGAACACCAAATAAGAGATGAAACTTCTGTCACAGGGGAATGCCAGAGAAGGAAAGCAGGTCACAATTTACTCAAGCCCTGAAGGACAGCACCTTCTCCACTGTCACCATTCCAGCCCTACTCCAGCCGGCTGCACAACAGCTCCAAACATCACCCACCCAACACAAAACATCTCCATGTAATAATAATCACTTCAATCATGCCAGTCACTAAGAGAACAAGTGATTATCCCTCTGCAGGGAACGTCTGGGGAGGATGAAAAAATACAAAGGTGAGAAAGTTTAAGACCAGCTGAAAATGTATCAAATTTAAATTAAAGCCATTTTCAAATAATCATAAAAGGAGAAGGGTAGCACACAAGTCAGTCCCAAATGTCAATCTTTTTAAGCCTTTTAAAGTGTCAACTGTAGTACAAAAGGCTCTTTTTTCACTGTTTTTTTGCAGTAACAGATTTTCTTACATCCAAAAAAAAAGCAAACCTCATCATTCTGGACCACCTGTGGCTTGTCCGGTGAAAGCAACAGGAGGTGGGTAACCTTTACGCTTAAGCTTGGAAACATAAATAACACTTGCACAAGAGAAAGAGAATATTGACTTTGTCTTTAGGCCACAGCTGGAGAACTGGCATCTCCTGAGGTGATGTGGCTCACAGGGAAAAACTCCTGACTGGCAAGGCCTGAGTTGCTGTCCAGTGCAGAGAAAGCACTCCATAAATGCCAGTATGCTGAAAATATATTTCAAGCTTCTTTTGCTTGTGAGATAACTTGAAAAACTCCAAGTCTTTGTGGAACATCAAAACAAAGTCTGAGGCTCGGGCTGATTTTATTCTCACACATTCCAAGGTGTGGGGACATGGCTGCTCATGTCATGCCAGCCCCTCTCTACATGATGGTAAGACTCAAAGGAGCACAACCTCACCTTCATCCTCCTTTCTGTCATAAGGCTGTGCCCTTACACTGCACAACGTGCAGCAGGAGTAAATAAATTTGTCAGAATTTATTCTTCCTGTGCAGTAAAAGCATGAGATTTTAGACTCTGGGTCAGTCTTCTGCACTTGTTTCACACTGAACAGTTCAACATGCTTTCAATTTTTTCTTGTAGGTCAGGTCAACCTCTACCTAAAATCCATTTTCACACGTATTTTATGGTGCCTAAGTAACACAAAATTCAACATAAAAGGAGAACTGCCGTAATATTAACTACACTTATTGGTGGCAGCTTATCATCCTATAATTACCTCCATAATTTTCCATGATAAGATATTGGCCTTTGGACTGAATTTATGGTCTTATTTTAGGTTTATCAACTGTAAATGAAGTAAGGACATTGCAACTCCAAACCACACCCATCAGATGGCTTTGGAAAGGCTGTCTGGGAGACACGTAGCAGTGAAACATTAGATCCTGAACTCTGTGACAGGCTTATTAAAACTATTGAAAAAAAAACCTCACGTACATTAATTACTGGATTATAAGTCAACAAACCAAGATGAGTATATGCTGCCAGTATAAGGCAGATGAAAATAAGCATAAAGTAAATGACAGTAAATCAGACCAATAGTCAGCCCCAAGCAGCAACCTTTGTAATTACTTGAACAGCACATGGACTAAAACAACAATAATAAAAGATTAGTACAGCTTCTACATGAACGCACATTGTTGAAAAAGCAGCAAAAGAAAGGTTAGCATACAGTGGTTTGTTTTTTCCCATTTATATTTTTCCAGACTACATCAATTTAAGTTCAGAAACTTTCTGGGCACAGATGGGAAATGCTCCTGATGGATTTTCCTTCCATTAATTTTCCCCACCACTTCCTAAAACCACGTCCACTCATCTCACAGTAACAATACTGGACAGCCAGCAGTTCCACGGAGTAACTGCAGGGAACCATCTTGTCTGGAATCTGCTTCCTGCTGGCTTCAGTTCATACTCCCAAGCTCTTGCCATGGAAGAGACAAACCTATTCTAAAAGCAGAAATATTAATACCATCTCAGCAGATTCTATACTATTTCCTCACGTTCTGTAAAGGCAGAAATTAAATAAATTTGGAAGAGATCTGCAGGACTAAGACAAGAGTCTCTCTTGTAAAAGAAGTCTAAACATGTCAAATTATTTACCTTAGCAAATCAAAAGCTACTTTGACTTTTCTGCATGTACCAGCAGGACAAACACCAGGGAAAGAAAAGAGCTATTTCAGCCTAACAATAATGTTGCCAAACAAATGTATCATTTTAGACTGAAAATTAAAAAAGTATTTGAAGCGTCAGAAAATTAGGCTCTTGAACAGTATTGAAGTGTAAATAGTAGAAGCAAAAGGGTTCCTTTAAGTACTCTTTGGTATCACATATAAGACAGCAATTTTCATAAATATAATGCCATTACATATACCCGTGTATGTGAGATTCAGCCACGTGCAATATGAAGGGGCAGGCTTGAAAAACAACTAGAAACTCTCACATAAACCTATGTATTCTTTTGTGTTCCCTCTCAGAATTTGCACAAGACTTTTGAAACAATTTGTTCTCAAGTGAGAGCAGACCAATACCAATACTTACTATAAAGAGCTGAATTATTAAGCAAAGGGCATATGCCCTCGAGGCACTTCTGAACAAGAGTACTTGAGAAACTTTAGGTAAAATTAACTCCTTAATATTTTGAACTACCACATCCTTACTGTCCAGACAGAAGGCAAACACACTGTAAGTGGAGAGAATAACCACAGAACCAAAACCCACAGACAGTATCTGCTATCTGTCCAGCTTCAACAACATGAATACTTGTGAGGATCATAAATACTTGGAGTCTCTCTAGAGAATCTCAATTTTAAATTTTAATTAATGAAGGAACGTAATTCTTTAGCAAATATATTTAATTTTTAAAGAACAAACCCACTTCTTATGGCCTTTCAGAAAATATTTTGGCTTTAACTTCAGCCTGAGTCCACAGGACAAGTACTAACACTGTGGGTATATCAGTATCACTTAAACAACAAAGCTTTCCATGCTCATACAAAACAGCTTTCTTTTATACCAAGAATACTGCTTTTCAAAATTCTCTTGTGAAATAATATTCTACAAAATTTCAAGGAAAGATCTAGCTTAACAACTTCCCAGGGAAGAAAAATTATAGAGTAAAAAAATGTTCACCAAAACTCGGCAGCATTACACATTCTGTGACACACTTTCAAAATATCATGTAAAAAAATTAAAATTATTTTAAAGAAAAATAATAAATGGTTATGCATAATTTTGTTAACAAATGAAGAGGTAACAAACACCACCCTGCCCCACAGAAGTAAAAGTGGATATCACTTCTTGAACATCTCTGGATGTCTCGTGCCCAGCAGACACTGCCTGCCATAGCTCAGCACCCAGGAAAGAGCCTCTGACCTGCAGAGATAACACCAACATTCTGCAAGAAAGCCAGGCCCTCAGCAATCACCCTGCTCACACACTTGAGAAAGATCTGTAACATTCAGCTACAGTCCCAAGTTCTCTACAGTTCCAAGTAATGGCTCACAGCCTGGTTTTTTTGGTGGCTTTTTTTTTTTTTTTTTTTTTTACAAAGATGTTCCCTCCACCCACTTTCAGATGAGCAGACACACATAATTCACTTTCTGCTGCATCATTTATCTGGTTGGTAGGCTTCAGACTCAGACTTGCTCCTTTTTCCAAAACACATATAAGCAGCCACTGTCACCTTGCATTTCAAAACGGTCTTAATTCTCCAAAGTAAAAAGAAAAAGAAAAGACATTTTTTCTCTCAAAAACAGAAATACCAACAAGACCAAAAGCAAATGATAAAAGATGCAGCAGATCCAGCAAAAGGCAGCATTACAGTTGGATTCTGCCGTCATTTCTGTACAGGAATCAAAAATTAAATAGCTGATTTATTATTCATTTTCATCAACCCAAGGCTAGATCTGGCGTGGTGTTTCAAAATTAGCAAAGTGCTGTTTTCAGTACTGATGTCCTGATGCTGCTACTTGCTTTTCACTATCAGAAAGCCACCATTGTCCCCAGTGATCACAGTGAAAGCTGCTGATAGTGATATCACTATCACTATTTTTGTACAGTTTATCTGTACAAAATACACCTTTTAAATAGAAACTGTAGCTCTAAGTTGGTGAAACAGGTTTTCAGTGTGACATGCTAAGTATAAAAATACAAAGTGAAAAGACCTTTGTCAATAAAATTTAACACATAATTTGTTAGCAAGCAGAATCTTGTGTGAGGCCTCCTGGAAGGCTCAGAGCAACTCAATAATGTTCTGAAAACAGGAAATACACAGTTCTGCTCACAAAGATGTGACATGGGGTACAGGAAAGCAGCTCTTGGCTTTCCAGCTGCACCAGGGGCAGCTGAACTCTACACTCAAGGTATTAAGAAAAATGTATCAACTGTTACATTATGCCTTCCCCTTGAGGAATGTCCTGAACCTGACTGCCAAAGATGAAATGGTAAAATATTTCTGTGCTGCAAGAAATTCAGTGTTACTTATTTAGCATCGCCTTCTACAGGCAGGAAGAGGGCTCAGGGACACTGAAGCCACCACAACCATCAGCAGCTGCACCAGACAGCAAATGTCAGTATCGGTGTAGGTAGGTAGATCATTGGATAGAGGGAAAAAAACAAGTGGGGAGAAAAGTAGAGTTGGGTCTCCCCAGAAAGCAGCCTAAGAACTGTGACATGAGCAGCTCTGCTTCAGGTGCAGACAGGGGCAAAGAGCACATGCACATTACAGACCTGAAAAGAAAGTGTCACTCATGGAAGTCAGAGTTAAATTTATGCCCATGGGCATAACTTCATTCACTAGTTCCAAAAATCTTGGTAGGCCAGTCTGGAAGGTCACAAGCTACCACAAAACAAAGTCCACTGCAGAAAACCAAAATTCTGTGCTGTTAACAGTGAGTATTCAGGGAACAGAAAGCACAAAAGAAATAATCCTTATTTTACTACAACAATCTCAGCAGTTGCATTCCAGGTGGACTACCTGTGGCTAAGCCATCCCTGGGTAAATGATATTGTGCAATTCTCAAATATCCCTGCATTCTCCTGAAAACTCTGCTCAAGGGATGTGCTGTACATTCAAAACTCCCCTAAAAGGCTCAGTTTGCATCTCCTTCATTTCCAAGATTCATTTCCAACCATCAGCAATCACCTATTCATGACCTCATGTGCCAGATGCAACAAACAGGTCAGTCTGTATCTGATCTACACATCTCCAGGTGAGGCAAACATCAGATACAGGAGGCCTGCAATTCAGAGCAGCCTCAAAACAAAAAGAAAAAACCTCCATTATAGGGTGGGATTCCCCTCAGGAATGGCTTCTTAACTCAAGTTTAGCACTGCAAGCCTTCTCCACACACTGATGTTTCTTTCACCTCTATTCAACCTGTGAGAAGTAAAATCTTTCATACTTTAGAAGCCTATATTTAGACAAAAAAATTAGTAAGATTCATGTCACAAATATGGGCTGCTTCCCAAAACCTTGGGAGATCCTCATTCCACTGGTTAGAGTAGTCAAGCACGTCATAAGATAAGCATAAAATAACTTCCTCATTTAATGATGTGGCCCAAGAGAAATCCTTGTTTAAGGCTGAAAAAGACCTTAAGCAAGGTCTTCTTGAGAGAAGAGACCAGCAACAATCTCTTTTCAGGGAATTGTAGAGAGAGATACAGTCTCAACATTTCCTTCACTGACAACACAGAACATGGACCTCTAAGAGCTCAGACAGAAGACCAGTTTTTGCAGTCTGCCTGCCTAATAGTAGATGACACTAATTTAAAGGGATTTCTCCACAGTAATGCAGGCTATCCACACTGAAATAAAACACTAAATACTTGCATGACAGCATCCAAGAGAAAGCTGTTAAAGATTATTCTAAGATATGTATATATTAAGATGTGCTATTACAATTAATTGGGTTAATTCTGCGTATTTATTCATACATTAATGACAAAGCATAATAGTAGACCTGGGAAAAGGTGGAGAATTCAGTAATGCTGAAAATAAACAGTTTGAAACTATTTTTTTTTCTAAAATTAATGAGTCTCCCCCTCACCTATATCTCTTCAGACCACTACATGCAAACTTACGACTGACACCACACACCATGACACTTATGTGACAGGAGGCCAGGTGCTTGCAAAATTTAAGATAGCCAGTTCTAAACCTGCAGGTGGCAGGGGCCAATGATAACATGATGGGGAGACACAAAAAAATGAATGTGTTAACTTGCTGCAGAGGTTAGGAGGGTAACATTACACAAGCAATGGAGCTTTTGTCAAAGACAAGACAACTTACACAGATTTACAGCTTTATACAGACATGGAGGTGCAACCCCAGGGGCACTCTTCTGCAGTAAATGCCACTTGGCAATGAAAACTCCACCCTTTCTATCAGCTGAATCCCCAAGTGCTGTGCAGCTGTGCCTCCCAAGAGGTACTCCTTCTCCAAAACTAAGGGAATCTTCCTTTTAAGTTCTTGCAAATCAAAAGGTCCAACCGAAGGGATAATCAAATGCCAAGATTCTGATTTATATGCAGGAAGAAAACTCAACATTTCACTTCAAGCATGCATTTCAAGGAGTAATAGAACTCAACTTTACAATAAGAACTGAAACTATTCAGAAACAGGAACTAAATTAATATGACCCTCTTATCTGACTGTGGAAGGAGAGGCAGTATCACAGTACCTTCCCCTCTCCATTCAGTAGCTGTTTGTTAATTTCCAGGAAAAATGAGAATTTGTTCTACACAAACCAATGACCAACTTAACAAGCACTATCCAGTCACATAAATGCTGCATCATTTTACAAATACATCTGATGTTTAATAATGTTTTCCTACCTGCCACCTAAATAACACTGGTCACTCCTCTCACACTGCAGTTTTCATCCACAAAATTCATTTCCCACAAGCAGTGTCCCAACAGCACATGAAGGCCCCAGGTGCAGACACCACAAAAACCAGCCCTACCATGTTCAGGCACAAAGGCAAGAGAAAAATCACACACCTTGCTACAATCCTTCAACTACAGCAGCAGCACAGAGCTCTTAGGGGGGTTGATTCTGACACTGCAGGTGATGGTGCAGTGATACCAACACAGACACTCCTGTCAGAGCAGAGGAAATGCCAGCACAGGTACAGCAGCAGAGCCTGAGATCCACGTGGGAACATCAACACCAAGAGGTTGTCCAAATCTGACAGCACACTCCTTCTTAAACCCAGGTACCAGTAAGTACTTCTCAGCAATATATATATATTTTTCTGATTTAGAAAAAGAAATCACTGACAAAGTGCCAAGTGAAACAGGTAATCTCCCTATGAGAAGGAGTTCATTTCAGCCATGACATGAAAAGAATCTGGAACGCTTCTCAAATACTGCAGAAAAATCATGAAAAATAAGCCACTGGAGCAGGAATGTGTTCCTTCTTTTCAGCTGTCTGAAGCCTGACAGACCTTAAGCTACTCATTAATGAATTGCTCTAAATCAGTTTGTTCCATTTTTGAGTTCTGGCTGTGGAAGTGAGAAAGCCCTGAGGAAAAAGTTGTGGAATGACCTGTAGTTGAAACTTGTTTTCCTGTTTCAGTTGGTAAATCTGCATATCTGCTCACCAACCCCTCTGGAAGCAGAGTTTCCTGGAGTCAGGAAATTCCCACCTACATGTGCTGAAGAACCTTTAAAGGCAGTGAATTCTAACGCACAGGAACCAGTGCTGTGCTCTACTAAGGTAACTTCATTCTCTGATCTTAAAAAAAAAAAAAAAAAAAAATCAAGAAAAAATTAAAATAATCTCAAAATATGCACAGTTTTTTCTAGAAGACCCCTGCTGATTGTCTGGAAAAACTGAAATTACTTGTAAACTCAATACAGAAACTGAAGCAGAGCAGGTAAGCAAAACCCAGAGTGCTGTGGACAGGGCAGGTGGCATTCCTGGCCTCCTCCAGCAGCACAGGAATCCAAAGCTGCTCCTCACTTCCACAGGCACCACACATTCCCTGAATCCTGAGAACTCTTAGAGAAAAATGACTGCTCTTACACATTTTCACTTTCATCCAGAAATCATCACAAAAATCACCCCTTCCATCATCCTCCACAACCAAGTAGCAAATAGTGGTGTAAAGTGGAAGGCATAAACTATTCCATTCTTTCAAACTACTGAAGACTTGGCTTAATTAGCAATTAAAAGCAAGCAGTACAAACGTTCCTTTCTCACTGCACATAATGGAGTCGTCATTGCTCTCAGATTTTTGGCCACAATACAGGCAAGCTGCAAGTTTGCAACTGGCACTACAGGAAAACATTCTACCATTCAAAAGCAAAAAAACAAGCCGCCGCCACCACGAAAGAAAATCAACTCATAAAGAAAAACACAATTTAAGATGACAGCATTTTTTACTGGCAGGGAATAAACACACTGCGACATGCTAATTCCATGTTTCTCCCCACGGAGTTTGAGCACATCCAAGCTCTCAGATGAACTGAAGACAATCTCCAAGACCAGGCATCATAGTCCTATGCAATGATCATATCCCCACCACCCACAATTATCTAATCCTTACATGATCTTGCACAATTCTTTCACCTCTCCCAAATACATCTGCCTCCAGTATATTTCCACGTTACAACACAGAGTCTGCCATGCTCTCCTTCTTTTTTAGCATAGCCAATGTCTCCTTTCCAGGCCTCCATTCAACCATTAACACTTTTTTCAAATTATTTATAGCAACTAAACCTGCAAATATTACTTGTACTGACACTATACAGAGAAAAAAATCCCATCAATTCAGTCAAGAAGGACAGTATATAGCTAATCCCAGAAAACTGTCAGAAGCAATACATTTTTAACATATGAACTTGTAAGTTCAGAGACCTTTGAAGGTAGAAAATGAGACCTAATTCTATTCTGCTCATTAGTTAACAGGGACTCTGACGGTTTCTGGGATCTCATCTTACTTAGGCAAAAAAATTAACTCTGCTGTAAACATAAACACCTCCAAATCCTCCACATACAGAACCTGAAGAGGCATAAAAACGATTCCAACTATTTCCTCTACACAGTAACTAAAGTTAAGAAAGCCCTCAAGTACAAAACCGTAACTTGTTAGTTAAATTCCATGTGCTCCTGTACTAAAGGTAGGATGTGGATCTATGCTCAGGCACAGGGTGGGATTTTTGGTATTCTTCTGTGTGGGGCCAAGAGCTGGACTTCAATAATGGCTGTGGGTCCCTTCCAACTCAGGATATTCATGATTCTAAATCTATCTGAGGGGTTTCACAAAGGCACCAGAAAAGGCTGGCTCAGACACAGATCTCTGCTGTACTGCCTGATGCTTCCAGTTGTTTTCATACACAATACTTTTTTTTTATTATTTTCCTCTTAAGCAAGAAATACAGAAGTATATACTGCTCTGATTCAAAATTAGCTGAACAGTTTCTTTCTTACTATAATTTATTTTTCAGAAATTATAGAAATTATTCTCACTTTTTCCTCTGAATTAAAAAAGGAGCAAATGAACACTCATTTCTGCTTAAAAACAAGTAAAAACCATTTTTTTAAGAAGCAAAAAAGACCCTTTAAGCCTAATTTGTTGATAATTTTAACAGGTAACACTTGAAATCTGTTAGTCCTTCAGAATTTTGTAGTCTCCCACTCTTGAAAACTTACAGTGTTCAAGTATTAACAAAATCACAAATTCAAAGGCTCTGTCCTTCCAACCATTAAAACCCAGGAGAGATTAAAAATATTTGAAAAATAACACATTTCTGTGCACCACACCAGAGACTAAGAACAAACAAAGCTTTAAGAACCACCGTTTTTAAAGTCTACCCTTAGTTACTATATTTATAACATGCCCAGAAGCTCCATTAAAGTTTACCAACCAATGTACATAATTTTTGCAGCTCTTTATTCTTCCCAATATCATTCCACTTTTTCTCTCCTGCCAGAGGTTGCCTATGACATGCTTTATGATGTTATATAATGGATGTTCTTCATTTTTCTTATCCTTCCACTTTATCTTACACTCTTTCTACACGTTGTTCTATTAAACTGTCCTGTTAAATGCTCTACATCAGCATCATTCTCCCTTACACAGGCTTTCAGTTCCACCCTTTAAACTAGTTCTTGCCCTTTCAACATATCCATCTGTATCTTCCACACTTGCTCAGCTTTCTTTATCCTTCAAATCTAAAGGCAGCAAAACATGACAGTTTCTTTACTCTTCCCTTCCTTAAGGGATAAGGAGGAAAAAGGGAAGCAGCAGTCTAAAATAAAGACATAAAAACCACACCAAACACCTTATTTTTATTTCAAAATGGGAGAGAATTCTGTTATACTCAGAACTTACTAAGCTTTTTCACACCCTACACAAATCCTCTGCAGTTTTGTTATCTCTGTTTTGCTCCCATTTACCCTGTTTATAAAAACTCTTGAGGCAGGCCCCAGCACCATAAAACACTTAAATGCTACTTAAGTTAGCAGTAATGTTTAGATGGTAACCAAGCACAAGACTCAGGTAGCTGCTGGGAAGAATAGAAACACTATGATTCACACTGCCATTCCCCTCACCCCCAAAATAGTCTACATCATCAAGTCACCCATTCAATTCCTGTTTCCTACTCTTCCTCACATCTAATCTAAGTATCTTATTTCAACCTTTCTTCTACTTCCTTCAACTGAAAATGTCTTATTATAACACTATTTTCTGAAAAACCTTCCCAAAAGACTATTTCATTTCTCCACTTCCCTAACATCAAATGGTGGCCTGATTCTCAGTAGTCATAGGTTCAAACATAATTCATGAAGCACTCAACCTAGATCCCTCAGGATCTTTCATTCAGAGTTTTCTCCTATATTATTATATATGTACATTTTAGCACTTTTGCTGCTTCACACTTGCTCAGACCTCAACCTGTCCCACATCTGCTTGTGGCAGTGTAACTTCACTAAATACTTGGTCTTCCTTCAGACAGTGAGGAAGCCAAGTCACTGCACTCATTCCATCCCTCCTCTCCATGAAGAAAGAGAAGTTGTGGATGTTCCATCCCTGGGAGTGTTCAAGGACAGACTGGATGGGGCTTTCAGCAACCTGGTCTAGGGGCAGCTGTCCCTGCCCACAGCAAGAGAGCAGCTGCACAGTATTCCAGACTCCTTCCAACCCAAACCATTCTGTGATTCTGTATAATCTAGTCCTGGCACCCTGTGCTTCCAAATACAGGTAATCCCATTCTAAGAAAATAAGGAGCAATAGTTTCATAAATATTCCTTACAGAAAGAGTGTCACACTAACCAGGACCCACCCTGGCCTCCCAAATCTCACTCTCAAAGGGCCTCCACAGCTTTTTAAGTCTGCAAACTGAATTGCATTCACAGCATCAGAGAACACCTCAATGTAAGGGTGTAAAAATGGTATAAAAGCCCAAGGATCTCTTTGTTCTGGGTTCTCCTCTGCAGGCGTCCAGCTCAAGACCTGCTGCTGTAGCACTCTATAAAATGATTTACTTTTACAAATCCAGTGCCTAAGTCTTTGCTGCAGGGAACTCAAGGTCAAGCCCAAAGGAAGAAGTGTGTCCAAGAGTCTGTAGGAGCAAGGAGTTGGAAGGGGCACCAATCCACCACATCACTGGACACTCCTGCTGCAAAGGGACTCCAGATCCAGCAGTTCAAGTCTTGGGTGGGGTGGGTGTGACTCCCTAAATGGTGTGAATTCTCACCATTCTCAGGCAGCAGTGTCTCCTTTAACATGAAAAATCATCAGATCCAACCTTTACTGGCAAAAACACAGGCTTAGACAAGGTGGCCCAGCACACAGTCCAGCTCCATTTTGAAAGTGTCCAACCACCACGGCCCTGGAGACATTATTCCAATAGCTGACTGTTCTCTCTGTGAGACTTTCTTCTGGTTAATAGGACGTTAGTCCCCAGGAATAACTTGTACCTATTAAATCTTATCAATGCAATACCTCATAAAAATGGAGTCTCCATCTTCTTTTAGGCACCCTCTAAGTACTGGAACATGCTGGTAACATCTCCTCCAAAGCCTTCTTTTCTCAAGGCTGAACAAACCAGGATCCCTCAGCCATTCTTCACACTTCAGCTTCTCAGTCCTTTGATTGTCTTTGCAGCTTTTCTCTGGACCCTTTCCAGCCTGGCCACATCTTTTTCATACAGCAGGCACCAAACTGCACACAAATACTCCAGGTATGGCCTGAGCAGCACTGAGCAGAGTGCAATGATAACTCCTTTGTGTTTGTTGGTGATGCCCTTGTTGGTGCAATCCAGCATCCCACGGTCTACCTTTGCCACAGCAGCACACAGCTCATTTTTATTGAGCTAAATCCACCAGGAACCCCCTAAGTCCATTTCCACAGAGTTGATTCCCAGCCAGAAAGATCTCAGACTGCGCTGCATTCCTGGATCATGTTCTCCCACACACAAGACTTGTCTTTGCTGAACTTCATAAGGTTCTCATCAGCCCATCCAGGACCTTCTCCAGGGTGGCTCTCCCTTCTGCAGGTTCACTTAGCTCAGTTTGGTGCCATCAGCAAAATTCATCAAGGCACAGTTGACCTCACCATGCAGATCACTTATGATGGTATTAACCAGTGGCCCAAGATCAATCCCTGGGGACCCCACTTGTGACAGGCAGCCAGTTTGAGCATTTCCCACCCTGCTCTGAGTGCTGCCCATCAGCCAGTTCCCAGCCAGCACACAGATCCCTTGTCTAGAATGTAACACATTGATTTCTCTAGGAAGAGGACGTGGGAAACAGCACAGAGAGACTTGAAATCCAGAAAGACAATGTCCACCACTAGTTCCATGTACACCAAGCAGGTTACTCTCTGCTAGGAGGCAATCAGGTTTGCCAAGAATGAATTGCCCTCGCAGAATCCATGTCAACTTTTCCCAGTCATGTGCTTCATCAGGATTCATACCAAAGCTTTCCCTGGGACTGAGGTAAGGCTGATGGGCTGCTAATTTCCTGTGTTCTTGTTTAAACCCTTCTGGAAGATGGGGCAGCATGAGCCTTCTCCCAGTCTTCTGCAACATTCCCCAATCCTCATGATTTCTCAGAGATTACATAGAGCAGCCTCCAGCCAGCTCTCTTAACACCCTGAGATGGGTCATTTGTAGGGGTCAGGCTCCTGTAATAGTTTACACCCCAATAATTCCTTCCAAGGCAGTAGGTCCGTGCATGAAACTAGATTTTTGTTCCCAAGGTCTGGGGCCCAAGAGTGCTGGTAAAGAGAGAGGTGAAAGAAATGCAGAGAACCTCTGGCTTTTAGCACTGGTTGGTAACTAATTCACCTCTCCTGTTTAATAGTGGGCCAGCATTTTCCTCTGTCCTTGCTGTTTATGATCCTGGAAAATCCTTCCCATAGTTTTAGACCTCTCCAGTCAATTCCAAGTCCAGCTGAGCTTTTACTTTTCTAACTGCACCTCTGCACACTCTGGCAATACCCTTGTAGTTCTCAGCGTGTGTTTGTTCATTTTTCCATCCAGGGTACACTTCTCTTTTGGTTTTGAGCTTGCAGTTAAGTCAAAGGCATCTCTTACCCTACCTACTTCCCCTCCATTTAAAGGTGAACTGGTTTCATGCTTCCAAAAGAGCATTCTGCAAAAATTCCCAGCACTCACTAGCTCCTTTATCCAGCACAGAATATTCCCATGGAATCCCTCCCAACTCTGTTCTGAGCAAGCAGAAACTGGCTCTTTGAATTTCTAAAACCTTCTTAGTACTAGCCTTCAATAGTGGTTACTTAAAACTAGTGAGTTTCTGTTTTTACTAGGTTAGTTTTGAGCTGAAACAGTTCTCCAGCCTGGTTCATCACACAGGCTCAAAGATGGTTTCACTGAAACACAGGAGACACAACAGAGTACTTAAAATTCTGTTACCTAGAAGAAGAACACCTAAAAATAAAATCTTAACTTTAATTCATTATTTTATTCTCTATTCCTGTGCAACTAAGTTTTCAAATCATAAAATAACGAAAACGCTGCTTAAATAAAATGTTAAAATGGTAACTACAGTGGAAGCAACAGAATACTGACCAAAAAAAAAAAAAAAATCTCTTGGCTCTATTTTAAAAGCTGTTGCACTGGATCTTTTGTCTAATGCTGCAAATCATACTCTGAAATTGTTCAGAATTTTAAATTCTAAAAATGAAAGTAGAAATTTAATGAAAAGCATATTCACAATTCAGTCTGCTTTAGACTAATAACCAATCAATATTGAGAAGTGAATCATAATCCTCAAATGCCACTGTGAGAAAAGGAAATGACTTAAAGCCATTTTAACAGACAACAATTAATTTAACAACTTACCACAAAAGAAATTCATATGTAGACATACAGTGTTCTGTTTGTAATTCATCACACACTTTTAGTCACTCCCTTTACAAAACTGTAAATGAGCTCTTAATTCTACATCTTAATTAAATAAGCTCCTGCCATGAACACTACGTAGCAAATTCAAGAACCATAAAAGAAGGTAATTTGTTAATACAGCTCTGATGGTGATCCCTGCATCCTCTCACACTCTGAAGTGAAAGTACCTGATAAACAATATTCTTCAACTCCCAAATATGCCTAATGGAGGTTTAGTTCATTAACATGGTATTTTAGGTATGTAAGGAATACCCTCCTATGATTCTTTAAATACAAAGAGTAATATTCAAAGAATAAACTTTGAGGCTCATTTTAGAAATGTACCATTCAACAAACTAGATAATGACCACAAGCAAACTATCAAAGGGCCTCATCTACTTGTGACAGTATCAGTAGAACTCATCTTGAAAACAAGCTTTGAACAGACCCCTATTTAAACAGGCCACTCTTGGAAAGAGCTTTTCCACAGAGGAACTACTCTACTACAGCTATTTCTTCAGTCTGTCTCTCCATAAAGCGGAAACATGTAATAAATATTTAAGTATTTTTTCTTGCTTTACTGAACTTCCCTTGTCCAACAAACTCAGATTGAACTACATTAAATACAATTCCTTTCTTTCCTCATACCAAAAATGTTCTGTAAGGTACTAATATTACCCTCTCAAGTGCACCTATACAAACCCTGGCAGCCTTCACAGGGCTCCATACAAGACCCACTGATTTCAATTTTGTTTCTTTTAACTACAAGTAAGTATTCTGCAAGATTAAGACTGCTAACATTTTCTACAAAGAGTCAACTGGTCTCTATACTGACACATCAAGTTTAATAAGCATCATTTCAATGTTTAATTGTGAACACACATTACTCAAACATCATGCTTCAAACACCACAGCTGCAGGACTTCACTAAGAAAAGGGGTTAAAACACAAAAGTAACTTAAATGAGTTTTTAATGTAAAATACAAGGTAGGTATGGCACTGAAGGACTGAAGTTGTATCCATATACCTATCTGCATTCAGAATGAGCAGGACAGTGGTTCAGCTCCTAGAATTATTTGATCCAATACTAAATCTGCCACCCAGCTCAGTTCTGCACTCACAGTTCATTTCTGCAGAAGCTCATCCAAGCCCTTTAAGCAGTAACTAGTTTTTACAAAACTATTTAAGCGTTCTCCAACTACAAATATACACATTTCCTTCCCTTTCAGACTGTTGAAAATACAGCAAAATCCCTACTCATTATCAAAAATTTTACCAGGTGAGGACCAAGAAGAAATATTTTTGTTCAGTAATCTGAGAAAAACTTTAGGTTTAATTGATGAATCTGTAAGGCTGGAAACCAGAACTTTACTTCTCCGCAGAACATAAGTTTGCCTAATTGTGAGTGGGATAAAGACCAACAGTGGGCCAGGGCACATAGCTCTGGCACTGGAAAGTCCTGTGACAAGTGTTAATCAGGAAAAAGTCACTTTATAGCCATAAACATTTTCCACGACTCTCTTTAATTTTGTATCATCCCACTAATGTAATGAAAACAAATGCTTCTACACGCACCAAGCTCTCCGAGCATGAAACATCTACTCTTTTCTAAAATGGTATAACAAACATATGGCACAGCTTTTAGAAGATGCTTTCAACACTTACTTCAGATGGTATCAACATTTGCAGATAGTTTTACCTCTATAATTACCAAGTCCACTCAACCCACTACGGTGAACAGACAGTCATGCAAGGCTGGCAAGAGGCACAGAGCCATGCTGAAAGCACACCTGAGTAATACCATGCACAGACAAAGCTTTAGATTCTCTGTTCTTCCTTCACATCCTGTACCTGGATTCACCTAGAGAGGAATTTGAATGCTAGAGGCCACAAGCAGCAGGATGCACAAAAGGATCAATGGTTAAATTACTGGAATGGGATGAAAGCAGTCGTGTCCCACCCTTGCCACAGTTTTTCTACACACTTTCGAGAGTTAAATAATTTATCAGAACCTCTATTCCTCAGCTGCTAAAATACAGCAGCATTTCCCTCTCTCCTCCATCTGAACCACTGCCCACCTTGGCTATTTGATTACTAAAGTCAGTAGGGCATGATTTACTTAACTTGATGCACATATACCACTAACACAAAGGATCACTTCCACCTCCAGACTCAGCAGATCAGTACTTTAAAGCTACAATAACTAACATTCATTCAACAACAATAAAAAAATCTTACGTTATATTCCCTATTAATAGTGTCCTGTTAGTGAAGATAAAAATTGCTGTATGCAAATGCCAATACACCAAGAGTCCTGTAATTCTAATTACACCTCTACAAAAGCATGTTGTTTGTGGACATGAGATCCATCCTTCTCTCTTCATTAACACATTAAAATGACAACTGTAATGTTCCTGACTTCATCAATTTTCTTGCCTTCAGAAAGTAGTACCAACACTGTACTTCACACTTAAGGCACAGCCAAAACATTCAGGGATACACATCAAGAGCAATAAAATCCCACTATTTAAAACAAAAGTCTCAAACACTAGTTGTGAAAGTATTTGTGCTAAGTATTTCATACTTACAGTACTGTGTAATGTCCATTAAAAAAAATAAAAAAAAAAATTGGTTTGAATACTGGATGAAGTACAAATACTGCAAACCTATAACCAAGTACCAGGACACACAACCATTACACACACTACAGCTGTGAGTTCCAAGTATAAACACAGTACAACCACGAACTACAGAATGTGTCACCCATTGCACTTTAATTAGATCCTAAAAAGCTGCACCCTATTAATACAAAGGCCAAAGTACATAAAAACAAACCTAACTGATCTTAAAGAAATCTATGGCTCAGATAAAATTACCCAAGAAACACACGTAAAACAAGTGACTCCTTCAAAAAACACTAGAAAACCAGTTCCACTCATAACACAATTTACAAAATGTTATCCAACTTCAACTTGTTCCACAGGACAGATAGTACACTAGATAATAAACCAATAATAGAAAATGCACAATATATTAAGAAAAAAAACCCCCAAACATAAAGAAACAACTCAGATGTGAATTTGCAGAAACTGGAGAGGCTGCCCACTTCCTGGAATGCTTCACAAATGTCTCCTGGTACCAATTTCCAGTTTCTCAATTCCCAGTACTGCCATTATATAAGACAAACATTCTTAATTCTTTTTCAAGCAATATTTCTTTGTTTTGATGAAAATAAATCAAGCCAAAATGTTTCCAAAGTTATTAAAAAAAAAAACCAACAAAAAACCCCACTTTACTACACTGAGACTAACCTGCTAAAATGTTTTCTTGCATAATTATTTTTCAAGCAGTTTGCTATAAATAAAACTGAGGATGCTTTATTATGGATTAGTAGGAAATTAACATTAATGTCAACACTGAAAGGACAAATTCAACATACATTAATTCACACTGTTTGAAACTATTTTTAAACAAGCAACACTACAATTGTAAGAAAAATGAAAGAATATTGTCACTGTGCACTTATTTTGTAAGCTTCATAAAAGCACCGATAAAGCACGCTGTTAATTTTGTCAACACATGTGGCCTTTACACAAAGGAAATACCATTTTTAAAATCAGCTGGAAAACAAAAGGACTGCAAAACCATGAGAGGTAACACAGACTAAAACATGGCATATTGTGTGGAACTACTTCATCGCTTTGAATCGACTTCAACATCAATACTTTTAAATGGAAACATGCTTCAGATTTTGTCCACAGGATATGACAAACTGATTAAACTCAATGAATGGGAATTAACAAGCATCTTATACCCAATACATCGGACCAGCTACATCAACCTACATCTGTACAGATGCCAGTTACAGCTTATGAAACAATGGTTTGTCACTGCAATCAAGTCAACTTTGGCTGAATACTGGAAACATCATCAGAAACAAACAAATAAAACACAAATGGGGGGGGGGGAAAGGGAAGAAAAAGGAAGGAAAAAAAAAGGGAAATGCTTTGCAATTCACTTCCAATACAATGGATATCTTTGCGCTCCCCCCCCCAGTAATCTTTAAGCTTCACCTCCTGCCAGAACGCCTTCCTGGGAGTAAGACATCAAGACACCAGCAGGGTTTTTGTTTTGGGTTTTTTTTTCTTCCTTCACGTTAATGTTCTTGTCAACTACGGAAGCATAACAGTGAGCACTTTCTCCAACACAAGACTGACTGTTGGGTTTCCAGCGTTTCAACCACTTTGAAAGGTGATCTCTTAATTTCCCTCTCCTCTTCCCCAAAACCACACTAACTGCAAACTATGATTTTCAAGCTCTTTTTTCTGCAAAATAAAAGCAAAATTTCTGGCAACAGAAAATCCCATTCTTTTGTCAGACATACAGCGTGTACACCATTACAGGAAAGTTTCTTTTGGGTTATCACATATCCAATACGTGAGGCAACATTACAATATTCCTGACCCTTAGTCTAGATCTTCAATAATTCATAAAATTGTACAGATCTCACGTCTTATCTGCTCTTTTGATTTGCTACACCCAGCAGCACGGCTTGGCTTAGTTCATGACACTACAGTCCATACATACTACAAAGCAAAACCACCAAAAACCGGGGACTGCACACCTGGAGAATGAATAGAACCCACAATTAAATTAAAGCTCTGGACATGTAGCTTCTTCCATCCATCCCTCAAAGAAATCCCAGGTTTTTTATTACTAAATCCTGTCAGGGTGTGGCTTCATTAAACCCAAGCTCCCACTGCAAAGGCCTCCTGTAATCCCCTCCAAGCCAACACACAAGTCAGTGAACCCCAACAAAAATATGGAGCGTCTTCTTGCACCCAGGCACCAAATTTAAGCCCAGAATAGACTCCTCCTGCTGCACAAGGCCCCAGGCAGGGAAGGGAGATGTTCTTCAAATACTTACAACCCAAAACCTCCTGTCAGGCTCCCCAGCCAGGTACCCTGCTGCTGCCACCTCAAGCACAGGTAATGGGGAGCGCTGCCAGGCCCCAGAGATCACTCACTGTTACAGCGTGGCAGCCTCTGGAAAAGGTTCAATACTGGGTGTGCTCCTCTCACATCAAGGGGAGCACTGAGAAATTTCTGCCTTTGTGAAGGATTCCTCTGGAAACATGACTCAATGGTTTTCCTTACCTGCTACACTTGCACATAAATCTCACACTGTAACGTGCTGCCTTGAATTTTGTTAAATCACTCAGTCAGGATTTCATAATTATGGAGTCTAGGGTCTTTGTTAGCTGTTGTTGCTCCGTGCACAAAAGGAAACATTTTGTTGCTATCACTGTAAAACCTATTAATTAACTGCACATATATTCGGCCACAGTCTCTACTATAAAAATAACTGCTACACTGAATTAAAGTAGTCGGCTAGATTAATTGTTCTAAAGCCCTCAATAGAACATAAACTGCATAAAGCCTCACACACAGAGAACAGGAATGAAGCAGAAAATACCTTAAAAATAGCAACTTCTTATCGGTAACAGAAACACGAGCACGTTCCTTCAAAGTAAAAAGCACAAACAAAACCGAAACTGCTTCAAACCAAGAAATTCCTCTCAAACATCTCTGCACTGAACAGCAACGTTTTAATCCTTCTACTTCCTTAAATAATCTACCTTTCTCAGAGACAAGTTTTACAAGGAATCTGCTTCGTGAGTTACTGTGCGATTCATAAATACACAAAACACCATCCAAAAACTGGAGTGAAATAGCAAAATATTTGGTTTGCTTGGGGATTTTTTTAGCATTCACTGCATGGATTTGCGGATCAATACAGTAAAAGAACATACAATGAAAGACATTTCTGAAAACGTATTTCAAAACTACCTGCAACTTCAGATTGCGTACACTAAAATTACAATTGACTGGCATCTTTAAAAAATCATTATATGTAAGAAAGGCACAAAACTCAACTAACAGGCTGAATTGCTCTTTGCAGCTCCTAATCTTACAGCACGCAAAATAAAACTTAAACCAGGGGTTTTATGCGACAGATGATCTAATTAGATGGGAAGGTTTTATTTTCTATCTGGCATTCTTAAGCTCTATCCCATACGGGATTGGGTCTAATATTTCCGATAGCCTCAGCAGCGTTCACAGAGCAGACACAAGTTCTGGTCCACCAACAGTTAACATACATTATTTGACTGGTTTGACATGTCACTCCCCTACCTTTTTGATTAATGGGAAGAAGTGCTCTTATAAATAACTCTGAAAATCGAAAGGAAACCGCGAGATTTTTTTTTTTTTTTAAATAGAAGCACAAAGGAAAGTGTACTTGCCTTTCCTTCCATCTCTCCCCCCTCCCCCCACGTCCTGACATTGAGCTTTTCCAATCCTGACATAAGAAATAAACACCCCAACACAAGCACAGGCCTAGGCTATCCAATTCAACACGCTTTAAGAGTCAAGTGTTCAGATCAACCAAAAACCGGCAGCAGAAAAAAAAAAAATAATAATTCTCCACGATACAGCCCGGGCACAACAATGGGATGAGCAGTGTCAAACGCCAGACTACTGACAGGAACAAGCCAGGAAGCAGGAACCAGAGTAGCACTGTTCCCTTTGCCTCGGCCATGTGGCATGTTAAAAACAGTTCCACTTATTCTTTTAGCCAAACGTTTCGCTGGCATTCGGTGTTTTAAGCACAGCTGGCAGACACTCGGCCCGCACAGCCTTTGTCAGCAGCTCACGGACAGGCAGCGGAACGTGCTACAGGTTGATTGAGGAGGGCACCGGCGCTGCAAAGCAGCAGGAAAGCGCCCAGAAGGAACTTGGGATGCGCAGGAGAGTTTCCCTCGGCCTTCACCGGGGGCTCCACGCTCCCCATATTCGCTCCCGGTGTTTGTTTCGTGTTTACCTCCCCCCCCTTCTCTTTCTCCTCCCTGTCCGGCCATCTTGGGCCGACAGGAGCAGCCATTACTTAACTAAATGACAGGGCCAACAACTTTCCGCAGAGACAAACAGCCGTCTCCGGACAGCGGGCCGGGCGGCAGCAGCCCGCGGGCCGCCCCGCTCCCTGTCACGGCGGGACGGCGGGCGGCCCGCGGGGCTCGGGGAGCACCGGGCACGCCGGATGGAGGCACGGGGCCCGCAGAGTAAACAAGTCACTCTGCCGGGCTCCGGGAGCCGCTCAGCGCCGCGCCCGCCCCGGCCCGGACCCCGTGCTCCCTGCGGGCTCCGGCCCCGGCTCCGCTCCCGGCTGCTGGGGGCGAAAATCACGAGGGAGGGTCCGGGGAGCGGCAACGT
The DNA here is from genome assembly GCF_009819655.1 of Sylvia atricapilla. Lineage (NCBI taxonomy): Eukaryota > Metazoa > Chordata > Aves > Passeriformes > Sylviidae > Sylvia > Sylvia atricapilla. The sequence continues at coordinate 109,214,634 of NC_089141.1, read as the reverse complement.
CAGCAGCGCCGAGCGCGCCCTCCCTTCCCTCGCTCTCCCCCCGCTGCCGCCTCCTCCTCCTCCTCCTCCTCGCCGTCCGCCTCCCCCCCTCCGCCCCCGCGCCCCCTCCCCCGGCCCGTCCGCTCCCGGGCCCGGGTTCCGCCACTTTCCCGTCCCGGGGCTGGACGGGCACCCGCATGGCCACGCTCCCCTCGTCCCGCCCGGGGAGAATGGCGGGGGGGGGCGGTAAAAAGGAAAGGGGCGCAGGCGGCAGCAAGGCGCGGAGACCCCGCGGAGGTGGCGGTGCCCCCCGCACAGCCCGTGCACACACTCACCGTGCGGGCCCGGGGGTCCCGAGGGAAGGGGCGGCGGGGCCACCGCGCTCCCCATCCCCCGTTTCCCCCCCCTCCCCCCCATCCCCGCTCCACATCCACCCTCGCGCTTACCTTTAACAGCAAGGCCTTCGTTCTGGCGCCATCTTCATGAAGCCTCAGAAATCCGAAGAGCCGGCTGCGAGGAGGGGAGCGGGCGGGAGGGAGGGGAGAGAGAGGCACCGGCGTTAGCGAGAGTCAGCGCGGCGGGCGGGCGAGGGCAGAGCGCGGCCCGGGAGCGGCGGCGCACGGGGAGCCGCGGGCAGGGGAGCGGGGGGACACGGAGGGAGCGCGGGCCGAGCCGGGACACGGAGGCGGCCGGGGCGCAGTGGGGAGCGGGTACCTGTCGAGGCCGGATAGGGCTTCTCTCTCCTGGGCTGTCAAGCTGGCGAAGTCCTCCTCGCTCTGGCCGCTCGCTTTCCCCGCCGCCATTTTCTTTTCCTCATCACCGAAAGGAGCAGCAGAGGCGGCGGCGGCGAGCGACACTCCGCACGATTTCATGGAAACGCAGCGTAATTAACTCGCGGATCGCACCCCCCCCTCCCTGCGCGCCCCCAAACACCCCCCAGCGCCGGGCGGGGCGGGGTGCCCGACACACACACACACCACAACTTTTATTACAACAACAACAGCCGGCAGGGAGGGGGAGGGAGGGAGGGAGGGGAGGGGAGAGGGAGGGAGGGAGGCGGGGGGAAGCCCCGCTGCTCGGAGGAGGAGGTGGGAGGGAGGGAGGGAAGGAGGGGGGAGGGAGCCCCAGCGCTGGAGACTCGGGGGAGGAGGAGGAGGCGGCGGCTGCGGATGGCGGCGGAGCGGTGTTTACATCGCCGCTCGCTGCCGGCGGCGCGGGGAGCCGGAGTGTCGGGGAGCTGGGGGGACCCTCCCCGCCCGCCCCGCGGCTCGGGGTGTGTTTTGCCGCCCGTACAAACTTCCCCGGAGCCGCTGCCCAAAGTTGTTGTAATTGTGTCACACCGCGGACCCCGCGCGCCGCCACCGCGACCCCCCCGTGCCGCCCCGCCCGCCCGCGTCCGCGCGGCCAATCGGCGCCGCCGTCGTGCCCCACGTGACCTTTGTTGACTTACGTCAGTCATTGCGCTCCGCCGCCGCTGCGCTCCGGTTCGGTTGGCCCTCGCCGCCCGCCTTCCCGTCGGCCTCACGCCATTGGTTGGTAGGATGGAAGGGGGTGGGGTTTTGGAGAAGCGCTGTTTGTGATAGGTCGAGCGGGCCGTCAGTCAGACGAGCTTTTCGATTAGCGAGCACCAGCAGGTTGGGATGCGCCTTTAAAAGCGGACCGCGGGGGAGGGGGGAGATGTCGGGAGTGGCGGGCGCTGGGGTGGGAAGATGAGGAGGAGGAACGAGGGAGGGCTTCGTTCACGGGTGGAGTTGCGTAACGGGGGCTCCGGGCTGGAGGAGTGGACGCCGCTGAGGAAGACGCCATGTCCCACCGGCGGGGGGCAGCAGGCACGCTCGCGCCCCCCCCCGCACTCCGCCCCACCTCGGGCGTGGCGCTCTTGGCACAAGCAGAAAATAAAGGCTTCCCGGAGCGGCGACGGGGCTGAACGGGGCTACGAAGGAGATGCTTGGGCGGCGGGTAACGCTCGCACGGAAGGGCGGGGGCCGCCCCCGCCGTTGGTTTCGCCCACGGCCCCCCTCCCGCCTCCCCCGGGAGCCCGTGACAGGTGGAGCGGCCCCTGCTAGAGCGCGCTCGCGCGCGCGCCCCCGCGGCTGTCACGTGGCGCAGGCGGCCCCGCGCGCTTCGCGCGAGACGCACGGCAAAGTCTCGCGATGTTTCGAGGGCCTCAGGGCGTGAGGGCGGGGAGCGGCCGGCTCGGCCGCGGCTGCAGCGGCGGGAAAAGCGCGAAGGACGGCGGTGACAGCACCTGGGAATTCGGGCTTCTGGGCACGCTTCGTGTGTGAGTAAAGCTCTGAATTTCTTTAGGCGCGGAAAGGAAAGGGGGTTTGGTGCTTGCTTTCTATGCTTCATATGGCTTAGCGCAGCTCCAGCCTGACTTGTAGATGAAGTGTTACCTGAGCATTAGACTGCCTTTAGGTACCTAAAAGGTCACGTCGTTCCAAATCCCCGCCGTGGGCAGGGACACCTCCCACTAGACTCGGTTGCTCAGAATCCCATCCAACCTGGCGTTGAACGCTCCAAAGAATGGGACATCCGCACCTGTTCCTGTGCCTCCACACCATCTTTGGGTTCCTCCACCCTTCTCAGCTCAACCCAGCGTTTCTCTTTACAGTACCACACAGCCAGGAGGCTTTTACAGTAAGGTGTTTGCAGATAATTTAATCTTGGCTCTGCTGTGGTGTGTACGAGGAGCTGAGCCCTGCTGTGGGTGTGTGAGGGCACAGCTCATCCCCATTTTGCTGGAAATGGATCAGAACAGCCTTCTGTAACAGCATTACATCACTTCTCTGGTGTCTGGCTGAAGTTCCGTGTCTGGGCTGGCTTTTCCCATTTGAATTTCCTGTTTGAGATTTAGGTGCTCTAAAGCATAAGTAAAGCCATTAGCTGCCTTTGGGAATTTGGTGAACAAGGTCAAAGACCAGCCTATGCAGTGGATGCTGCTACTTGCAAGTTCTCCTTTAATTACCACTCTCCAACCATGCTCATGACACTGAAGCACATTTCTCCCTCTGTAAGTGTTAAACTAACGTGTCAGTGATGTTTTTCAGGTGGATCCTTACGTGTTTTCTGGTCCTGATGCAGAGACAGTGGCAGAAATGGAGACCTGGTCAAAACAAAGTCTTAAATAATGTAAATGAAGACTCAGAGTAGTGTGTCCATGTTGCTCTTAAAAGCAAACTCTTGCAATGTAGCTCTGCTTTCTGATGCCAATGCAGGAAGAACAAAAAAAAAAAAATAAGGCATCTGAGTTTGATGATGTTTCATTTCTTCATAAAAGAGTCAGCAGCCAGTTTGTTGAGAGTATTCGTATAAGAGACAGGCATTTGTGCTTAAAGGACTTGCCAGTTTGGAATGCAGATAAAACCCAAGTTATTTTTGGTTCTGGGAATGGTTCATAGTCTGTTAATAGTGGAAACACTATGATCAAACATCTGTGTTCATGTGTATTGTCCATGGCTTCTCTGTCATGGATTTTCTCAGCAGAGTTTCCTCAGGTGCCAAAATCAGGGCCATGAGCCTGACTGCTTGGGAATGTGCCATAAATGTGGGATTTCAGTGCAGATTGTTTTTGGGGATCTTGACTCTTGGATGTAGCATTTCCACTTTGCAGTGTCCTGAGTATAAATTAGCAGAAAGGAGAGCAGACAAAACCATTTCTCAGTGGAAGAATGAGTTTGCTAAACCACAGAGCGATTCAGGAGGCTGTAGAAGCTGAGGGTCCTGGTCCAGCTGAAACTTTTGTGCACCTGAAGCCACCACAGCTGAGTTACTTCTCTGGTACTGTCAGTGTCACTCTTAACCCCCTACACCCTGCTGAATTTCTGGGATTGAATTTCCAGATTGCCTGCATTTGTTTGTTTGATTATTTGCTGTCACTTCCAAGTCAGTTAGGAAATTCGAAGGAGCAGTAGATCAGTCCCTGTTGGATACAGTTGAAATCTCCTGGTTTTCTGTAGTCCAGGCATACTTTGTAACCACCTGCACCATGATCCATCCTTGGAGAAACAGAGGTGTTTGCAGCTGGGAATATCAGTTCCCATTGGTTTGGTTTTCATTCCTGCCTTTTTAAGCTCTGGGCAGCTGCAAGCGCTGACCAGCTGAGCAAGGACAGTGTCATCTCCTTACCCAAGAGCCTGAAGAAGCTCAGGAGCCACGTGGAGTCATGTGTGATCTCTGCTGATGCTGCTGTTTAGAAAAGGATTTTGAGGTGTGGAGTCAACACTGTGCTCCCAGTAGCTCAGGAGATGTCTGACTATGAGGCAAATCCTTTTGCAGCAGAGCAGGCAAAATGTGATGAGACGCTCTTGGATTCACGTGACAATGTGCACGTATTGAAAGACAGCAGCTAACAAAGCAGGCTGCCCAGCAGAACCCACAGGATGCCATTTTGTATCCTACAAAACATAAATCTAATACTTACCTTGCTGCCAGCTTCCCAAACTGTACTCAACCTGCCTGAAACACGTGGCCATTTGGCATATGAGGCAAAGCAGCATAAACTAGTAAAATCTGGCAATAGGTCAGTTAGGGAGAAAGCAGTTTCGTTAACACTTCTCTTTTGCTTGTTTTTCTTACTGTTGTTTTCTTTTACTCCAAGGTAAAAGAAGAAAACCTTAAATTACTAAACTGTTTTCTTGGTATTTGGAACGAGAAAGCCCATGGTGCTTCATTTTTGGACTTCAGCAGTGGCTTTTCCATTGTCCAAGAGTTTGTAGTGAAATGACCTGGCATTTATATGATCCTTGTACTGCCCACATTAAAGTTCTGATGGGTGTTGTGTGATGATCTGTGTTTTGACAGCATATGGCAGTCAAGAAAGTGGGGAAGCTGATAAAAACCTCAAAGTTTTGGGGTTTGTTTTGGGTGTGTGTCCCCCCCCCCAAAAAAAAAAAAAAAAGGCAAATGCTTTTGCTGGCAATAAAGAAAATCAATACATGGGTTAGGAGAATTATTATTGAAAATAGGAAAAAATTCATTCCAATGCTGTTTATCACTATGTTGAAGAAAAAACTGCTCTTTAATCTCAGAAATACTTCCCTAGCTTTAGGTAGTAAGGGGAGTGAACTAATTTTGGAAATTAGTTATTATAAAGAAAAAAAATACAGGGCTTTTTAAATGAAAGTTTTAAAAAGCAAGGCTAAATGCTTTGGTTACGCATTTAATTATTGTTCTGTCTTGCTTGAATCATGTAATTTTTGTCTATTGCCCTCTCTGTCCTTAGTTATCGTGAGTTTAAGACCTGGATTGTCTTTGAAAGGCTTAATGCTGGAATTCATCTGGAGTTAAGTGGTAATTCATGGTCTTCAGAAGTCCACACAGTCACCAGTAATATCTGTCCCCATGCAGCAACATGTCAGCAACTTGGTCCAAACATGGAGAGCCATGAATTTGTGTCATCACCTTCACAGTGTTCTGAGCTCTTTCATGAGATTCAGAAAGCAAGGTGGTTTTGGCTGTTCTGTAGATTTGCTGTGTGAGAGACACCAGGTTTCTGCATGCCAGCATAAACACAGGGACCTCTTTGCTGAAGCTCTGCAAGCAGAAGAAATGACTCTTAGCAGATCTGTATCCTGGGGTTTTTTTGTCTGTTAGATCTGTATCCTGTTTCTGCAGTATATAGATCTATGTTTTACTGACAGTTTCTGCTGACTTGGAGAAATAAAAAAATGTGAAAATTACACTTGTCCAGGAGGTGGTTCCTTTACAGTGCTACTGTTGTTAGGTTTTAGATTTTTTTTTTTTCCAGTTGTGCCTGTACCTCCCACCTCCAGCACTTTGGTTGTGTCTTTGGTGTGCATTCCAAATGTGGAAATGCTTTCATTTATGGGAGCAGTTTTAGGTGAATGTCCTCCCCCTGGGGACCAGGTGTGGCAGCTTATGACTTGCCACCTTCCAAAAAAATCACCTGTTTGCGAGGAGATGTTCCTGAACAAGGATCTCTGCTCTTCCAGAACAGTGCAGAGAAACTGATTTTTTTGCATGTGTTTCCATGCAGGAATTTGAGCAGCTCTTCTCTGTTGAGAAGCTGATAATAAAATACTGTGTATATATTAACTTGTCTTCAGATTGACAGTTGTAACTTAATAGAATTTGGCAAATGCTGTAAAGAAGAGGAAAAAAAATCCCATCATTTTGTTTCTATGGTGGTTTTATATGTATTGAATTAATATTAGATGTTGGGCTGATACCTTTGTAGCCTGCTGGTTTTCTGGCTTGGAAGTGAAAAATCAATCACATTTCTCAATCAGCTCTGGGCAAAATTAGGAGAGATTTTGAAGAACATTTGAACAGACCCAATCCTCAGCAAACAAGGTGAATGGATATCTTGTTACCTTTGGTTAATCCTGAGACAGAATCCAATATTATCCAAATACTTTATTGTCTGATATTTTTGTTTTTCTCCAAAAAAAGAGGATGTCATGGCACACTAGATTTTAATGTTTCATACAGAAATCTTTTTTAGAAAGTAGCTGGGAATTACTTGTTTTAAAAGCCTCAACTGTTGTGTATGTTGCTTTTTGTTAACATTTATGTGGATGTCTAAAAGGACAAAAATCTTCAATAACCAATCTAAAACGCTATTTTGGTTGTGGTCTACTTTCCCTGTCCATTTCTTACAACATCAGCCACTTGTAAAATCAGGTATTTTGCCCAGGTCATGGTAGATAGCAAATCTTGTGCACAGATGAGGGTTTGAAAGGTGCAAAGAGCAGCAGCTTTGGGGCGTTGAGTGTGACAGAGGCAAAGCCTTGGCTCAGGAAGCTCCATCCTGCACTTACCAAACACAATGACAGTTCCCCATCCTTGTCTAAGCCCTTCAGGATTCCTTACAGCAGTGGGTGAGTCAGGGCATTTCAAATGAAGTAAAATCATGCTGAAATCTGAAGACTTTGTTGCTGTAGGATAACTCTCTTATCTTTTTGAGTGTTTCCAAAATGAGGTGGCATTGCATTAATTTGATGTATAGGACACAATGAGTACAGAACAGACAGGGTTGTACTCAAAGCATGGAAATGTGTTTATTGTATGTAACTGGAAGAGAAGCAAAACACCAAACTGAAATGTGCTTTTTTTGTGTGTGTGTGCTGATTTTTATTTTAAGTTTGCTATTATAAGAGGCAGGTTATGTATAGAATTTCTAGAATTCCTCAAGGGGTCTGTGCTCCACTGTGTCTTGTGCAGTCAGTAAGAGTTGGGTCAGGCCTCTCACACAGCTGCAGCCACCAGGATGATGTGAGGAAGACAAGTAGTTTCTACCATCAGCTTGACATTCGTAAAACCCAAAGCTAACCCTGCCTGCCTTTAATTTTTTCCTTGCTTCCCCCTTCAGCTGCACTTTGGTTTGGGACCTGTGAAACAGGAAGTCCCTGGGAATGGTTGGGAGAACTTCCCACCTTAGAGTTTCTCAAGGTATGGTTTGAGAAGTTTGGAAGTTTGTGGTTGTCTATTTGAATAAATACACTCAGTGCTACTGAAGTCACTTTGTGAGTTCTTCTTCCCTAATGGTGTTTTGGTTTGGTGTTTTGTCTGTAAATGAGTCCTGTGGTGGTTTACTCTTGGGAGGAAAGTTAAAAGTGTTGTTCTCCATGGATATGTAATCCCAAACTGAAAGCTGAGTAAGAGGAAGGAAATTGCCATTGGTCTCAATGGGACAAAAGTTCCTTGGGAATTGGGGCAGCAAAGGGAAGCTTCACTGAGAATCTGCAATGTTTTCCAAAACCTTGGTATCCTTAACTTAGTTGTTTTTCTGCCACTAGTGGATACACAAAATTTCACTGGAAATCGTGAATTCAAATCTTCACATAACAAAATACTTGTCCATTGGCTTCTTAGTGAGAAGAAAGTTCCTCTAATATTCCTTTTCTCAATCAAAAATACTCACATCCCTTGATAAACTCAGATGCTTACATGTAACCTTCCCAGCTACTGGAGTCTGGTCTGGAGGCCATGAAAGTAATGATGCAACTGGCACCATTTTAAAGACATAGAAGTTTGAAAGTGCATGGATACGTTTCTTCTCAAGGGTAATCTATATAAAAAAGGACCAGGATATGGTCTTAAGTAAAATATGTTGGTCCTGTTCAGGTTATAATTGTTTCCTATACAAATAAAAGAGGACAAATGTGTGATTTTAAAATACTTCTGTTGTCGATCGTGTCATTGGTTTGGGTTTTTTACTAAGTGATTGGTTTTGGTTTTATTACGTATTCCTTCAGTTGCCGGCATATTTCTAATGAATAATCCCACCATCCCAAGGACCTGAACCTGCAGGTTCTGGAATGTCTTCTGAAGAGACTTTCTGCTCAGTAAAGACCAAGTCCCATTTTTAATGGATCAGTCCAGATAAGCTTTCAAAATTTAAATGCTTACCAGAGCTCCTTTATTCAGGAAATGAAGCAAGACACAGGTTTTCTTGCAAATTCAGTTCCTGGTTTCTGTTACATCAACCCCTGCTAAACAAGACATCCTGCACTATTTATGCTTCTGTTTCTCTGAAAACAACTGAATACAATATATATGATTAGTGAAGAACAAAACACCTACTGTTAAGCCTCTTTCATAAATCAGCTGAATTTTTTCATAACTATTTGGGGTCACCTAATGTTGCAATGGTAGGTGCTTTTTGTTGTGGTCTGCAGAAAATACAGGGGAAATAGCAGGAGGATCACAGTTTGTCTCCTAGGTGGAGTGGTTTGGATCCAAACCCTGCCATGGGTGGGTGGTTTGGTGCTGTACAAGAAAGGGAGATCCTGACTGCAGCTGGTATTTCCCAGGAGGGATGAGCAGAAACTGATGCCCAGGAAGTTCCACCTGAACATGAGGATGAATTTCTTCCCTGTGCAGTGACTGAGCACTGAACAGATTGTCCAGAGAGTGTGTGGAGCCTCCCTCACTGGAGATATTCCAGACCCATCTGGACACAATCCTGTGCCATGTGTGCTCTGGGATGACCCTGCTCAAGCAGAGAGGTGCGTCCAGATGACCCACAGTGGTCCCCTCCAGCCTGAACCATCCTGTGATTCTGTGAACAAGGGGAAAGAGCCAAGTGTATGCGGTGAGGCTGACCAGAGGCCTTTTCTGTAGCTGAATTCTTCTGACCAGTCACTTATTCCAGCTCATCTTTCTGTCCCTATCGTGTTTTCCACAAAATGTGTAGAACATGGATGTGTTAAAATGACAAAGTGTCCAACAAAAAGAAATGATCATGTAGTTTTGGGGTGGTTTGGATTTTCCCTCCAGTCTTAACCAAACTAGTGACTGTGTTAGCACTTTGTCAAAAGTCTCACAGGTGGGTCACAAAAATGGTGGTGCCTCAGAAGGGGTCCTGTGACATCTATTTGGGAAAAGCATCCCCTGCTCGTGACAGTCCCGTCCCTGCCACTGTTGCCAACCCTGTGCAACCCCTCAGCAATACTGATTTAACTGTTTGCAAAGCTGTATTGGAAACTGAGGCAAAGTCATTGAAACAGCCTCAATTAAAAAAAATAAACTGGCCTCCACCCCCTCCAAAAAAAAACCCCAAACAGAAAAAAACCCCAAACCAACCAAACAAAAATCCTCAAAACAAATGAAACCCCAGAAACTTCCAGAGGGGAGGTGAAAGGCACTTCCTGACAACTTTTATGGTCATTATTCCCGTGCAATATTGTGTGGCACACTGAAACGTGTTTAAGAATAACATCAATTTAATGTGAAATTAAATGCCAGAACGGATGATACAGTGGTTGCACTATTGAGTAGCATACTGAATTCAATTAAATCTTGTCTTGTTAATAAATCTTGCATCACTGCTGACAGCTGCTGTGGAGAATCTTGAGATTGTTTTGTGAGGACGTTCAGCCTGTTCCTAGCAGTGCCTGAGGAGCTGGTGGATGGCTGCCCAGCACAGTAAAATGATTGCATCTTGTGAGCTTGACTGCAGATCGCTATCACAATAATAAAAACCAAGTTAAAAATTACAAAAACCTGGTACCTCTAAAAGCTTATGAGCCGTAGAAATGACCTACTACTAACTCCTTACTATCTCTGAGTAATTGCTTGTTAGGTTGCCAGTTAGATTTAGGTTGGAAGAATTGGACAAATTGCTGTTGGTCTTTATCACGATCTCTCTTTTTTTGCTGTTCTGATGCAGCAGCTGTTGCTGGGAATCAAACCCTGATCCATAGAGAAGGAGGAATAACTCATTTTTCCAGATAACACTTGCTGCATTACCTGTGTACACATTTCCTTCCCAATGGAGCATGGACCAAAAGGAGCAAGTTCTACACAGCTGGCAAGGCCAGTAATGAAACATAATCTACAACTGATGAAACTGGTAGTTTATATAAGAAAATAGTTCACACTCTTCTTTCATTCTAAAGAAAACTCTTACCGTTTTTTAAAAAAATCTGATTACTGTTCTTACACGTCTTTTTTCATGTCACTGTTTACAGAAACTTTTAGGAAAGAATTTGTGTCTTTTATATTAATTCTTAGGTTTCGAAATACAGATTATTTTCCTGAACTAACCACTCCCTCTTAAGCCCAGCTTTGAAATGTTTCCATTATGGTTATTGAGAAGTCTAGGAATTACAGATGTCTATTCAGAAAAGTGTTTAAAGTAATGATAAATAAACAATAAAGGCCATGAGGGTTAAAGATTAAAAATTAAACTTTAAACTACTATCTACTTGTTTTGCAGCCTTAATATGTGCACTGTGATTCTTCCTCTACATTAACATTCAGAAAGTTTTTCCCCATGAACATGTAATTGTTTGTATTAGAAGCTTAACTGTTGTACTCAAAATTAGAATCATGCCTGTGGGCATTTAAAATGGAAGAATAATACCAGCTAATGACTTCAGAGTAACTAGTAAAATTACATCAGGGAGAGTACTTCAGATTTTGCAGATTGGCCAAATTTATATTGATGAGAAATACATAAGATTTAGCTTAGTAAAATTTAATGAAACGAAGCATATATTGAGGTGTGCAGGCTTATTTGTTGTGGAAATTTGTTAACTTTTTATTTCAGAGATAAATGGAGTTCTGCTTTATGGAAATTTCTGGTTATTTTTCTAAAACATTGTTACACCTTTTGATGTAAACAGTTACATGGTCTTGCAGATAGGTTTCTTTAGTAAATTAAATTTATTGGAAGTTATTTCTTCACAACAATAAATGTATTTCTTCACCAGAAGTCCACCAAGGCATATTCCTATGCAAAAAGAATTCAGCTGGTTTGAAATACAAAGGAAACCAGAGGAGTTGCAGTTCAGAGTTCCAGGTGTTTTCTAGAAAATTACTCCATCACTTTTCTGGTTATTTTCACGTTTGTAACATCTTTTTGTGTTCAAAGAGAACAGAGACCTCCACTAAAGAATGGCCAGCTCTTACCTTGGGCACTGAGGTCATTGACAGCCATCATCTGGCTTGCCATGTGGGCTATGATTTCTATCAGCTTCTAATTCGTCCAAGAAGTATAACTGCTCCTCATTTCTGTCCTCACAATTTGGTGTAACTTCATCCTCCAGCTTCAGCAGAGTTTTCCTTTGTCTAAAAGGGTGGGTGCTATAAATAACTTTTTGCCGTGGAAGGTACAAGACAGCAGTTTGGATCTTGGTATTAACTGCAAAGAGCCAAGAGGTTCAAGATGAAAACAGGATCCATTTTCTGTGGATCCATTTCCATTTTCTGTATCTTCCTAGTGAAGATACAGAATCTGAAAATATTAGAATGGAATTCATTAATTAACTTATTTATTTATGAAATGAGTGGGAGAAATTCTGGTAAAATACTGGACACTTCAATAAAAGTGTTACAAAAAAAGGGAAATGCAAATTCAAGTACAGCCATGCTTTAATGAACCAGATAAATCTTTCAGGCAATCAGTGGATGCATGAGCACTAAAGTAGAATGATATAAATCTCATTTTTAAAGTTGGATAGTTTATTCAGCGATTGAATCAAATTAAGAGCATGTGTGTGATGTTCTACTAGCACAGAAATGCTATAGGGAATGAACAAAAAGGTAAGCCTAATAATGTTATCCATAGAACATCTGAAAGGAAGCAGAACAGAACAACATGTTTTAACCAAACAACTCACAAAGCAGGCCTCTGATGTATCAAAGCCAATTAGGACAGAGTCCAACAATTACAAAAGATATTTAGTCATAAAGAGATACCCAGCAATGTTTTGTCTTATCTCTGAAGCAGATCATTAAAGGCTTCCTGTCATATTTCTTCATGGCTTCTTTTCAGGAAAGTCTATTTCCCTCTCCTCAGGAGGAGAACGGGACCTCCAGAGCCTCTCACTTGGCCCCTCCCAGCTCTACCATGGGCTGTGATCCAGGCAGGGAACAACAACCAACCTGCACCAGCACAACTCTGCTGCCTTTCCTCACTGTCCTCATCACACTGCACAACGTGGGCTCCAAATCCTGACCCCATCCAATCTGGGCAGAGAAGCTTCTGGAGGTACCAGGGAGTCATCGCAGCACGAAGCTGAGCCGGGAGTTTTGAGTTTTGAGACTCTGGCCTGGCAGAGTCTCAAATTCCCAAGGAAAAGATAGGAACTGCTGTAACAGTTAATGTAGGAAGAAGCAGGGTGGGCACCATGTGACAAGTTTTCCTTCAACATCAGCTTTTGCTTTCATATGATTTTGTATGTAATAGTCTGGGGCACAATCCTTGAACAAAGCAACAGCTCTCAACAACTCTCCTTTTGTATTTGAAGAAAGTCTGGTGGGAATAGGCCTCCAGCAGGTTATTGGGGAGACTTTCAATCCTGCCTACATGATAAATGGGGGAAATAGAGGTAATTAGCCAGCCTGTATCCTAGACTGATGCCTTATTTTTACATAACAATATTCTAAAAACTTTTAAGATTAATGTATTTACATGTTCTCAGTTGGCTCTTGTTCCTTTAGTCCTTTCTTGGCCGTCCTTCACAGCCTTGTAATGGAAATCACTGCACAGTTCACTGTCAGTGAATCTCCTCCTCTACTCAGCCTTTGGGTTTCTAACCCAAATGTATCACTCTTTCAGGGGGAAATGTGTATGCCCCACAAGTATGTTATTCCAGGCTTCCTCCTTGTCACTGGGAAATGGATGTAAAGCATGTCCTGCTGCTTGTCTAAGCAGTGAGAGAAATTGTGTCATCCTCCACCACAGACACTTCAGTGCCACTTGGCCTGTCTACAGTCCATTGTTAAATCCTATCCATAGGTAATCTGACCTTTTAATGGGAAGTGTTTTGGTTTGGAAAAGGCAGGTAGTGTCAGTGTTTCTCATGCAGGTTTTTGCCCTTGCTTTATTTCAATTTATCCTTCAAAAATAAAACAACTGAATATAATATGGAAAAATCAGTTCATTTTCTGAAATTATGTGAACTTCATCCAAGCTCAAAATCCTACAGTCGCTTTTTAGCATTTGCAAGTACAACACACTGAATAAAAATATTTTGACATCTAGACTGTCAGATAATCTGTCAATAACAGTTACGTCATTCAATGAGAGAACTGTTAATTTCCAGAGTAATTTATTGGGAAAACAATACATTTACAGCAGTGCAATACACTACTGGATGCTAGAAAAGCTACATAACATTTTTGCAAGTGAAGTAGTTTGTTTCAGAATGTGGAATATTCTTTTGTGACAAAACCACAGGAGCAGAAGAGATGCTTACCAGCAAATGTCAGCGAAGAGAATGTACCTGCAGAGAGCAGAGTGGTCCCAGGCCTCCAGGAAGCTTTAGGAGCCTCATGCAGAAGGATCTAATGCATGGGACAAAGAGGAGGAGTGCTCAGGGTCATACTCCTTACAGGCAGGCTCGTGGAACACAAAGGTTCATCCACCAAATGCTTTATTTTTAAAATAAATGAGTGATTTTTAAAAGCTGGAGACGTTCTCTGCATTGCGGTGCCGTGGCCAGAACAAGGCACTGTCTCTGGGCAGAGGTGTTGGCTGGCACAACACAGTCATGGCTCTGGAGACTCCCACAGTGGCTGGTTTTACATCCTCCAGTTCTGCCTCACTGACATTCCTCTGTTGCCTTTGTCTGTTCAAAAGTTGTCTTGTTGCTGTAGGGAAATGTCAGGGCATTATGTGCAATGATGGTGGAGATCATTCCCAGAGTGCCCAGAGGACTGAATTCCAGGTTTTGTGTGGTGCTGTTGGATGGTGTCAGTCAGGCTACAGAGTGTGTGTGCCTTTCATCTGGCATAATTTGTATCTCATATTGACGTACACATAAAATTTAAGTTATGATCGTGGGTTTTTGGAAAGAAAAGAAGGGATTTTTCATGCCTTATATTGTGTAATTAACAAATAGTAAATTGCTGCCCTGCTTGCTGCTGTTGTTGGCAGTGATGACAACAAAAGTCAGGATTTTTCAGGAAAAAGCAAGACCACATGATGGAGGAAAATCAGCAACTTTAAAGATTATTCAGCCCTTAAAGAAAGGTGCAGCACGGGCAAACTCAGCTTTCAAGGTTTCCTTAACTCTGCCCTGTCTAATTAGCCACCAAGTCTCACTGGGACTTTCCTTGATGGTTGATGCCACTGGTGGTGCTCTGAGAGCTGCTTCTTCCAGAGGCTTTTTTCCTGTGCTTTCCCTGATGCAGATGTTCTCCCTTTTCAGACAGACTAAGCAATAAGATCCAGGGAATGAAATTAATTCTGAGCTTCATGTGTTCTGAGTCACTTCTAGAAATTACAAAATAAAATGTCTAAGACACCATTTTTAGTTTGTTACACCTTAACTGATCTATATCAATCTTTTATTCCATTGTCATTTTTAGTCGAAAGACAACATTATTATGGAACTTCCTTCTTTTATCATTTTCACTTATCTTCAGTGAAACTAAAAATTAAAAACTCTTGCCATATTGATCTTTATTTACCTTCCTTATTTATTTTTCTGCATTCTTTTTTCTGAAGCAAAACGGAAGAGGGGGAAAAGAAGGCTTACAGTAAAAGGATGAAAGGAAAGAAAACCAAAACCAAGGAGGATGAAAAAGGTTTTTCAGCGAAACTTTTAACTTGAGAAAATACCCCATTTAAAGGCTTTACAGTTATGCCATACAGAATAACAGTAGTTTTGTCTATTTAAAAAATTCCCTACCATTTCTAATGTAAATTAGCACAGCTCCACCCAGGTCAGTTGAGGACAACTCACACAAACTTTAGCAATTACATTAGCCCATATTTAGTATGTTTTAAAATACTTCATCCAAGATATGGTGTCTCAGTTAGGGATTGAAGGGCTGTAGCCTTTAGCCTTCCCCTCTGTCTCCTCACTGTCACATTTTACTCACAGTCTTACTGCCTAAGATTTGGGTTATCAGCCCTCCTTTGTGACTAAAGCATCCAACCTATTAGAACCTTTTGTATAGATTAACCTTTTGTATAAATTATAATCTTAAGAAATTTGAACCCAATTCAGCTAAAAAAAATAGAACTTTTGCAAAATCTTAGCCAATTTTAAAAAGAAGCAGCTTAAGCTTTTAGAAGTGCATTCTGGATGTTGTGATTTATGTGCTGTCAATTATTTTTGCATGTATTGAAAAAACCTGTCAAGTTTCCATCTCACATTTCATAAATCAGGTTTTTCTGTATACAAAGCACGTGTCAGAAATCAGTATCTAAACAAGATGCCAGTTGGCTTCTCCATGTGGCAGCTTGTAAACAGAAATATTTGGGGACTGCGCATTTATGACATGCCATGTAATGTCATGTATCAACAGCAGTTACTGGAAAATACTCTGTTCCTCTACATTGCTAATAAGATGATAAATCATGCTTGCACTGCTATATCAGTTCAGCAGGCAGAACTTTCCAAATTCAGGTCGTAGTGGTGTTTTTTTCAAATAGGAGTACTGAGAGGTTAAATATTTTATTAGTGACCTACCTGTGCATCAGAGTGATATGTCAAAACTGACATGGTGTTTTGTACATTTGTCTTTAAGTTATTTGGATTTCTTTTAATTTTTTCCTTCTTCTTCTTTTTTTTTTTTTTTTTTTTTTTTTTTTTTTTTTTTTTTTTTTTTTTTTTGTGGTCAGAGACAAATTCTGGGTGTACTGAAATGAGTGAAGCACTTTCATCATTAGATGAAAATCCCTAGTCAAAGGGATCAGGAGTCTGCTGTCAGAGGACAGGAGAAGCCTGCTCAGGGTGATCTAAAACCTGGCCCTTGCCAAAAGGGGAAGTTCTGGTGTTGCTTCCACCCATGGCCATATTTCTGTTGCATCTTTCATGCAGGTTTAGTGATTCAGGTCTGGCCTCCAGCACAAGAAAGATGTGGACTCATTGGAATGACTCCAGAGCAGGGTCATGGAGCTGTCAGGGGGCTGGAGCACCTCTGCTGTGAAAGCGGCTGAGAGAGCAGGGTCTGTCCAACCTGGAGAAGGCTCCAGGGAGACCTTAGAGCCCTTCCAGAGCCTAAAGAGAGTCTCCAAGAGAGCCGGAGAAGGGCTTTTACAAGGGCCTGGAGTGACAAGACAGGGGGAATGGCTCCACACTGAAAAAGTGTGTATTTAGGAAGAAATTCTTTACTATGAGGGCGGTGAGGCCATTGGCACACAGAAGCTATGGCTGCCCCATCCTTGGAGATGTTCAAGGCCAGGTTGGATGGAGCTCTGAGCAACCTGGGATAGTGGAAGGTGTCCCTGTTCATGGCAGTGGTTTGGAACTGGATGGTCTTTAAGGTCCCTTCCAACCCAAACCACTCTGTGGTTCCATGATCACAGGGCTGTGCAGAAAGCAAGAGCAGTTTCCTGATCCACCTGAAGAGTATCACAGCAAAGAAACAATCACGGTGATAATTAATAGGGCAAACAGTGTCAGCTGCTGTTCACAAAGTGCAGGCTCCAAGGTGTGAATCAGCAACCATGCGATTTCAATTCAATACAATGAGAACACTAAAGGCACCACTGGTAAGGTATTTTATTCTGTGAAAACCAAAGCAAACTGGACAAGTCTTGTGGAGAAATTGTAAAGGCATATTATTACATCTTCCCAGTAGAAATGTAGCTGGAAAAGGCAAATTGTGTTTAAAGCATAAAAGCTTGAGCAGGATTAGGAGGAAGATGAGGATGAACTCAAAGTCACTGTTACCTGACTGGCTGCTGCTTAGATGAGCACTGGCAGTGCAGAAGGTTTCAGGCAGGGCTGGGGACATCAACAGGCCCAAGATATCAGTGCACGACATGGACCCAAAACCCCCAAGCACTTTTATGGTCACTTAGTCAACAATGCAGATTTCTTTTAGCATTTTATCCATTTTTTTAAGTTGTTGTCAGGCCTGCAAATAAACATTTATAGGATCCTCTATGAAATGATTTGGTTTTGTTTTTCTGCTATGTCTAGTAAAAGAGTCTGGCCTTTCTGTTCATGTGTCTTGTTATTTTTTTGTGCCACATCCAAATTTGTGAAATCAAATACCAAACAATAAAAAAACAAGTAATGAACTGTGCAAAGGTAAGTAGCTTCCTACTATTGTGACCAGGGGGTGGAAATGCTGGTTTTATCCCCATAAATCAAAGTAATCACGCAAATATATGAACCTTATATCCTTAATTTGTTTTCATAGGTTTCAAAATCTCACTGTTAGTTTCAGCCAAACATAATTTAATAATGGTTCTAAATGCCTGTAGATTATTTAATTAAAACAGAGTAAATTCATTCTCCATTCTCAGCTAAGTAATACGAAACAGACTTCGTAGAGTGAAGGCCAGAATTGGAGTCCTGACTCTGAAATTTCTTTATCTCAAGAATTTTAATAAATTCTTTATTGTTTCCTTCCTATTACATTAGCACAGTCTGTGGTATTCTCTCTTTATAGTACATGTCTGTAATCCAAAATTTTATTTCCATCCAAGGTTTGTGGAGGAGTTTTGGCAGTTGAAATGTTCTTTTACTGCTTTATTAAGTTTGACTGTCTGCCTGCAGACTTTCTGTGGACTTTTGTACTTCAGACTTATTTAATTGATATATAGTTTTGCATAGAATTTGTATTCCCAGCCATGCAAACTTTGCCCAGCTACTTCTGTAATTATTTGGAAAGGAGGAAACTGATAAGTCATTTAGGAAATAAGGAAGGAAGCTGGTTATTATCACAAATTACCAGAATTAACATGAATTCTGACATGCAAACGCCAGAGGAATGCAATAATGCAAATGCAGCCTGAAAACAAGAAATTGCAGCACTCCTGGCCACGTGTGGCTGGGTCCTGCTAAGGTGATGTGACCAAGGACTGAGCTGCTCCAGGGGAGGGACAAGCCTGGATGACAGAAACGCAGGATGAAACCTGGAAGCAGCATCAGACAAGTGTATACAAAAAAACCCCCGACAAAACCATGAGCAGCAGAGATGACCCACAAGACTGGCCTGTATTGCCTTGCTCTCACTTATGTGATCACATTTGAAATACCGATTTCAGTGTCATCTCATTAGCAGAAAAATAACTAGGGGATTTACAAAAGATCAGAAAACTGGTAGGGAGGTTAAAAGTCATGACTTAATCAGAAAGATGTTTGAAAAATCCACCCAAACATGAAATCGTTACTGATTATCCTAATTAGCAATCTCTGGAGGAGTGGCATGGAGTTAGTAAACTCCCTAAGGTTTGGATCCCAAGGTTTGGCATCATGTGTTTACAGTTTCAGAGGCTAAAATTGTCAGCAAAAGAAGGGAATGCTGATCATGTTTATTGTCATTCCTCGTTATCCCATTCCCAAAATTTGCCACATGTTTCTGTGTACTTCTAAAACAGGTTTAAATATTCCAGACTGATGTGCAATTGAAATATATAAGCTAAGCAAACCTTACTGCATCAGGAAGGGATCTAGAGGGCAACTCATTAAATAAAATGAAAGGATATATATGAAATTTTAAAATATAAGAATCAGGCTAATTATTAGCAAACATTTAGTTACTGATGTCTACATGGCAGCATAAAAGCATTCCTTTGAACATTTAAACCAGATAGGAAGAGACATGGAAAAGTCAGTGATTAATTTTGCATTGGTTGGATGTATTAGGATGACTAATAAAATAAGGCTTTAATATCTAAAATCTGTACTTCATCCATCTGAAACTGCATATACAGGCATGCAAGGGATAGAGGAATTTGACCCTGTAATTGGTAAAATCCAATGACTTCAATTTGTCAAGACAACCCCAAAGCACACTCTGCTGCATGAGAATGAAGACTATAAATAAGTAATGTATTTATTTTTAAATAAATGGGAATGAGTAAATTTTCCCATATACCTAAATGCTCATAAATCATTGTGATTTACTGTGTCAGTCTCTTTTTTCAGTTCTGCCATCTATTTCAGTTTCCTTTAATGGCTGTACATATGGGGAGATTGACTACAAGATTTTCAATCTCTGGAAATCCAAATCTGCCAGACAAAAATGTCTGGAGGCCGAGTTTACCCCTTTACCTCCAGGAGGAAGTGGCAGTACTTTTAATCAGTCATTGTTCCCAATCAGAGGAGCATTCTGTTACCCAGGGCCTGTGGGATACAGCCCTGCCTGTGTCTAAAGATGTGTGTGGAGGATTTCGTGGAGGGAAGGCAAAGAACAGGCTCAGTAGTAACACTGGGGGGTTTTGATGCTGCACAGGTGGTAGCTCAGTTACAGCAGGTTAAGAAACGCCCAAGCAGGACATCAGTCATTGCTCCTGCTGACCACAGTGCTGGGAGGGACCAGGACACCAGAACACAACTTCTGCCACCTGTGTCCAGGTGGCCAAGGAGGACAAGGTCACCTGGCCTGTGTCACCAACAGTGTGGCCAGCAGGACCAGAGCAGTGATTGCCCCCTGCACAGAGCACTGGTGAGGCCACACCTCGAGTGCTGTGTCCAGTTCTGGGCCCCTCAATTCAGGAAGGACATTGAGGGGCTGGAGCACGTCCAGAGAATGGGACTGGAGCTGGAAAAGGGCCTGGGGCACAAGAAAAGGAGGCTCAAGGGGAGAACCTTATCCCTCTCTACAACTCCCTGACAGGAGGATGTAGCCAGGTGGGTTTTGGTCTCTTCTCCCAGGCAAACAGCAACAGGATGAGAGGACACAGACAAAAGTTGTGCCAGGGGAGGTTTAGGTTGGACATAAGAAGATTTTTTTCACAGAAGCAGTGATTAGACATCGGAATGGGCTGCCCAGGTAGGAGGTGGAGTCACCATTCCTGGAGGTGTTCCAGGAAAGGCTGGAGGTGGCACTCAGTGCCATGCTCTGGGTGACACAATGGTGACTGGTCACAGGTTGGACTCGATGATCTCAGAGGTCTTTTCCAACCTAATTGATTCTGTGATTCTGATTCAGCTTTACAGAGTGTTTTCTATAAAAAGCTCCTTTTGATGTCTCAGTTCCATTCTACTCATTTTTCATATCAAAGCAAAAACTTTCTTTCCTAGCAACTCTTTCATTTCACATCAGTTTGCAGCACAGTGAATTAACTCTTCCAAACCAGGAGTCGATAACATCTTGCTCCAGGAGGTGCCTAATCACTGTGATGAATTATCCTAAAAAAATGAGAGACCTTTACAGATGACATTTTCATTTGCAGTGAGTTGAAGATGGATTTAGCAAACAGCTGCTTTCCACAACAGCCAGGATTTGTCATCTTACTCTTACATCAAGCATAAAGTAGTTATTTTATATAGGAATTATGAAAGAGACAAGTAATTCTGGATTATTGATCTATTCGTCTGCTGGGAGGTTATGAGTGAAAAATCTTTTGCTCTGTTGTTTTTAATTCAGATTTCATTAGTATAGAGCTTGCTCTAGGATCAGTCTGAAAGAAAATGATATAATGCCCAGAGTGCTGCAAAATATGTTTCTTTCCCAAATAAAAATAAATGGAAGTTAACAAAAAGCCCCCAAAACCAAAACAATAACAGCAACAACAAAAGGGGTTTGGTAGCTTAGAAACCAGAATGTTTTACAGTAGCAAGATCAATCAAATGCTGGTCTAAGACACTGAAGAATTGTACTTAATACGTTGTACATAAACAGCCTAACTACAGTGTAAATATTAATTATTACCCCTGCCTTCCAAAGGATCTATTTGCACTCATTTTCTTTCACTATCATCATAAAAAAGCTCAGTTTTATATGTAGCATAAATATACTTTTTCTGATTTCACAATAGCTGCCTGTGGCCATTTAATATTTTGCTGTGATTGAGACCTTTCCTCATTTACACTTCCAAAGTCCTATTGACTCGATGGAACAGTAGCGTGTTGTGTAACTGTGAGAATCAGCACAGGGTCTGACGCTGGAAATAGCATTTGCACTAAAAAGTGGAACATGACTTTCTTTATTTATACCCAAGTAACCAAGAGTGCTTTGTAGTAATTTCTACTGTATGTTTTTCTATATTTAGAAAAACAACCCTGTGTCTCTTATCATAATGAGTAAGAAACCGCAGGAATCTTCCAGCTCAGAGCAGGTGCCTGCAGGTTTTTGCCTCTCTGCTGATTTCCACGGTGCCATCAGTGTGCTCAGTGGCCGAGTCCCCATCCCGAGGTGCCCAGCTGGAGCCTTTGGATGCTCCTGCCTCCCTGGATCACATCACACTCCCATTCCATCCCCTTTCCTGCTCCTCTACTGGACTTCGCTGCCTGCTTGAATTTTTTTCACCTGAAGAGCGGAAGCATTTCGGCTTTCTAATTTTACTACTTTCTTAAATAATTCCTTCTTTTCCTCTTTCTGGTTGAGTTGTTCTAAATGCCCATTTGAACCCAGGCTAGAAAATGTTTTGCCCTGCTCAGAGGAGCTGGATGTAGGGTCAAGTCCAATGGAGCTTTCCCATTCATTCTTTCAGTACTGTTATTGCTTGAGCAACTTTAACCACAGCCAAGTGCCAGACACAGACACTGTCCAGGAATCTCAGTGTGAGTAAAGAATTCATGGAAGCTCTATGAAATGTTATTCCGATTGTTCTAATGTCAGCATAAATTACTATGCAGAAGTGAAAATGGTGATTTTATGTGTTAAACAGAGGTTGTGAAGGAGGCCCTTCAGTGAACACAGCTACTCAGCGCAGACTGTGACTGCTCCATGTGTAAGGTAAAGCACCAGAGGAGTTTTTTGTAGACTTAGCTGGAAAGAAATAAAAATCCATATATAATTGTTTCTTTATCCATAGGAGAGGCAATTTATTTTGTAAACAGAAAGCAGCTGTTTGCAGCACTAGACACTGAACTAGGAACCCTGTTTGTTAACTAAGAGTGTTTAATAAATTCACAGTGTGACTGCTAATGAATGAGTTGATTTTAATACATATCATATTTCACTGTAGAAGCCTCCTTATATTTTATCTACCCACAGTTTCATTTTATCTTCATTTGACATTCCCAGTAGGCAAGACCAAAAGCAAACTGGGCTATCCAGTAGTACTGATACAGATAGATTAAAAAACAGAAGGAGAACTCTGGGATAAATCTGAACTGGCTAAAAGGACAAAGAGGTGCCAAAGCAGGACTCCCCAGCAGGTGAGGATGAAGCTCAGGATCCCCTACCCCACCCCAAATCGTGACAGGGTGGCAAAGCAGAGACTCACTGGAAACAAGAAGAGTGAATTTCAGGCTGAAAAAGGGAGATGTGGGAGTGAAAAACAAGGAGGGAGAATAAGGATCCGTTTTTCATCAGATTGTCTGGCCTCTTGCATTTGCCAGTCCTCGTGCTTGCCAAGATGGGAAGTCCCCTGTTCCCTGCTTCTTTATGCTCGTTCCCAGCCTGGCTTTGTGAGGCAAGGCAGTGACGTTGTTCACTGAGGGACAAATTTGAATTCTTTGATCTTACTCTGCTAATTTCACATTTTCTGGGTAATTAAAAACAGACCAACATGCGTGCACACGTTAAAATACAACAATGTATTTGTAAGTGTAATTGAGCTGTGATTAATTCCTCATATTTCAGTACAAACCAATAAAATCCCATTAAAGGGCAATGAATGAATCCTGCCAGGAGCAGGCCCATATTCCCTCTGTCCTGTGTAATATGTGGCCACACACAATTTCACAAACCATGGGCGAACACTACCAGGACAATGGGGCAATATTTCACATTTCATATTTGTGTTGCAAATGTGAAAGTGACAGTGCAAGCTGTGAGAACATTCAGCATCAGAACACCAGCAGACCTTCAGGTCATGTGTACACCCCTGCCTCCATGGAGGATAATGGCATTTCTTCTGTTCCCGAGACAAAGAGGAACTTGATTTTCTCTCCTTTCCTTCATATCAGACACTACAGGAACAAAGGGATGTCATCTCCCTGCTAGTGGCACGGAGGCAGCATCTCAGATACGGATTAGCTCCGAATTATCCCTCTTGACAAATAGGTTGTGAAACCATCGTTGGTATCTCAGCAGTCCCGGCCCTGCCTTTGCTCAGGGAACCCTGAGCAGCTCTCAGGGCCACAGGGCCACATTTCTCTTTGTCACCCCGTGCATTTCAGGGCTTTAATCCACCCGAGGCACGGGCTGTACCTGCACAGAGCAGGCACACTCAGGGGGCTCTCTCTGCCACGTGTCCAGTGAGCTCAGTTAAAGTCAGGAGCACCTGTCAGCTTTTCTACCCCAGCCACAAACCATCTGCAAGGAGCTCTAGCTAAGAAATTCTTCAGAAATACCCCTCCTGTGCTAAATATACTGATTCCCTGATGGCATCTTGCACCATTTGCTCCTGCCTCCAAATCTGTGCAATACTAGCCTCCAGTTTTGCTCCTCTAACATTTGAGGAGGCAGGGAAAGGCACAAGGAGGGAAGAAAAATGTAATTTGAGTTCTTTTTATTGCCTTTCAGCATGATCACTTTCTGGTTTCAAAGGAAATGTAACTGAAACCCAATGTGGTTTTGGAGTAAGGGAAATGTTAGATAAAAATTAGCATTTTAAATCAGGGAAAAGATTTCTGAATTAAAATACTTGCTTCTTGTGGCTTTGCAGAATCACCTTCTTTTTGCCTCCAGGGTAGCCAGAACAATTTTCAGGCCAAACCAACATTTGAATTCCTGTTCTTCCCAAAGAAAACTGGTGGGTGGGTTTCTGTCTAGGAGCTAAAACAGAAGTTTGCCCTAGGGTTTGGCTGCAGTTCAGCTTTGGGGAAGCCACCATTCCATCCATCTTGTTGGCTTCCACCTACAACGGGGACATGGAGCCAGGCAGCAAACTCTGGGGTAGCGTTATACCAAAGCTGCTACAATGCTGCTTTCCACTGGTCATGGTAGAAACACAGGCTACAGCAAACAGAAAAATAGTATTTTCCTTTATGAAAACACTCTGTTTTCATAAGGAGTGATCTACTGCTTTAGATTAACAATGCTCAGCAGTATCCTAAGTTGGCTGGTCTAGCTACTACAGCCCTAAAGGAAACACAAGGAATAGCCAACAAGAAAATATCCTGCAATGAGCTCAACATTGTGGGGTTTTTTCTCTTTAAAGTTGCTTGTCTTTGTGCTATGGCACAGCCAGCTAAAGGAGAAGTTTCTGCTCTTCAGTTTGTTAAACAAATATGAGTAACATGGTTAGAGATGGCAGCTGGTGCTAGAAATGCCAGTGTACCCCATACCAAGCTGAGCAAGGAAGGGCTTTAAGATATGCCTGGTGAAAAGAAAAAAAAAAAAAAAAAAAAAAAAAAAAAAAAAAAAAAAAAAAAAAAAAAAAAAGAAGAGAGAGAGAGAGAGAAACCTGTTTCTTAGTCCTCCCTCCAGGTCCCCACTATGCCCATCCCTGTGTTAACTTACAGCCTCCATAGTGAAGGGAATGATGGCGTTTCATCCCATAAATTCAGGGTCAGTTTGAGTGAATCCATTTTTCACAGAACTCAAGTAAAAGGGAATTAGTTTTACCATAATTTCCAAAGCAAAATAATAATATGGGATGGTTCTGAATTGTGAACCAGGGAAAATATACTGGACGAGTCCAGGCTGTGAAGTGTGTTGTGTCCATGTGCAGAGGCAGTGTTGGGCTGTCCTTGCTCACCAGCTGAGGGGCCTGAGAAACTCTGGGAAAAGAGAAAGAGAAAATCCTGTGCAAATTTCAGGAACGGAGCTGTGTCTTTTCCTGATGTGTTCCCCTGCACTACATATGATTTGAGGGCAGAGTGGCTTTTGGCTGGCAGAGCGGCAGCCAAGCAAGAGGCATCTCTGGCATGAGGAAGGGTCAGGAAGTTGCAGAGAAGTGTTGGAAGCAAGTGGCTGCTCCAGAGGTTGAGGCACCACACAAGTGCACCTTAGGGAGCTTGAATCCCATCCCCTGGCAGCACAGAGAGCTGTGGCTCTGGAGACAGAGCTTTCCCATCAGATGTCTGCAGTGGCCTGAGGTGATGTGAGAATACCTCTGACCTGGCCTGATGGATTTTTTAAGGGCTACTGCACTTTATCATGATGAACGAGGATCAAAAGCAAAGAAAAGCCAGCAAAACAACTTCCTATTCCTCAGTCAAGAACTGTGACAGAGTTTTTATTCACATCACCTTCCAGACGCCCAGGATCCCTGGATCAAGATATCCTAAAACTCAATGATCAGCACAAAATATTTCTGGAGGCCAGGAAACATGGAGCAGAAATTTCCATAAAGAAATCCTCCACAAATAAGTTGCCTATTACTATTTTCAGAAAACTACAGAATGATTTGGTCAAAAGGGACCTTAAAAACCATCTAGTTCTAACCCCCTGCCAGTTAGTCCATATGAGATACCCAGCTAGCCCTAGTTACTATGGATTTGAGGTTATATATTATTTATCCTCTAAAACCATTGGTCTCTAAGCATGTAAGGCATAACACACACCTAACACAATGTAGCAGGTCTGAGACAAAATAACACCTGAACATCTTTAACCACTGGGCCAACTTCCTCTGTCATTTTGCTGGATTATGGAGAAAAATAAACAGCTCATTTTGCCAATAATCTAATAATACAGATTTTATATATATATATATATATATATGTGCAAAAAAAATTAATTCTGTGCACATTTATCTCAGGTAATATTTATAATCTAATGGCATTTATATAATAATACATGCACGGTTTATGTAACATTTAAATTTTATACATACACATGTGTTTTCAAAGTGCATTAGCATGTTGTCCCTCACTGCAGAATTAGTATTTTCTACTTTCCCCTCTTGTTAATTTTTCCTTGCAACCCACAAGAAATCGGCTTCATCACTAACTGATTTTGGCTGCTGTGCACCTATAAATAAGTAGCATTTATTTGCCACATTGCTGCTCTCAAACCGTGGCCACGCGACTGTGCTCCTTTGTTTAAAGTTCTCCTCTAAAAGGTTCTCTGCAAGGGCTGTGTAGGAGGATTTGCAGCAGGGAGGTTTGAAATTGTTTTTCTGAAAACTCTTTTGAAGAGTCTATCCTTTTCAAGGCCTTGGCCAGCTGCACAGCTATTTTCCTCTCTTCATTCTCTTTACTCCTGCAGCACTGAATAATTAGTTAATATTTTAGATATAAAATACATA
The DNA here is from genome assembly GCF_009819655.1 of Sylvia atricapilla. NCBI lineage: Eukaryota > Metazoa > Chordata > Aves > Passeriformes > Sylviidae > Sylvia > Sylvia atricapilla. The sequence goes on along the minus strand of NC_089141.1, from coordinate 109,188,185 downwards.
GATGAATCTCTACTATATACTTCCTTCTTTATCAGCCTATACTGAGCACTGAGGCACTTCCAGAGAGTCTGCTTTTGCCAGGATTGTGCTGAGTTCCTGACAGCCCAGCCAATTTAGGGATCATTTTTACAGCAATTTCACTCATGGTGAAATTTCACTCAGGATTCCTTGTGGGAATCTCATATTTATGGAGAAGATGGACACAACCCATGTCAGGACCTTGTGTCCTGCTCATGAGTGACACCAAACAGCCACACAAAGTGTTTCCAGGAGCACTGACCAGATGGCATCAGCATAGGCACCAGCAGAAAATTCCCTCCAGTTTTGATCACAGCCATGAAAAGGACAACCAAACCCCTGGCACTGGTTATGCTGGGGCACAATAAATTTCACATCAAGACAGGGGGAGCCTTAAAGTTTTTGAGTACATTGAGATGTACATGAAAAATTGGATACTTTCCCTTGCTCCAAGGGTCTATGAACCATAGAGAACTTCCAGAAATATAACTTTCTTACTATGTTAAAAAGTTCAGACTGTGGAAAGAAGACATTTCTGAGAAACAGATTTTAGTCTTTGAAATAATTAGACTGAGCTGAACAGATTTTTGGCATTATTTGTAAGCCAGTCATTGTTCAGCCTTTGTACTTACAAGAGCAATTATGACTCCTTTGGAAACATCCTTAGTTGAACTTTTAAAATAATAAAAACACTCCCCCGTAAGACCACATCAACATATGGTTTTTGTAATGACAGCACAAACAAATCACCCACTCATCAAACATTTAGGAAGAAGACAGGAACAAATAGAACAAACAAATTTTCTAAAGATTACTTACTTGTCCTGATCAATCAGAAGGGAAAAAAAAGCTGAACTGAATGCAGAAATTGCCTATTGCATATAGAATGCACATAAAATACGCAAAATATAAATAAGCAAAACCGTAAAACAAACACTGCAAAACAAAGTTTATAGACAATGTGCTGTGAAGTTGTATTTCACAAATATTGAGCTGCTGATGCCCAGCTTTATGATCCCCTCACTAGTTTACTTTTTAACTTCAGTGACATGCCATGAGTAAGCAAGAAAGAGATAAAGTACATCTGCACTAGTGATGGTTATCAGAACATCCTGGTTTCATCACCTTCCTGATGACTCCGGGGTGAGGCCCCTGTGGATCACAGAACCAAAAAGATTGGAAAAGACCTCTGACACCATCAAGTCCAACCTTTGACCGACCACCAACCACCCTGTCACCCAGCCCAGAGCACTGAGTGCCACACACAGTTGTTTCTTGAACACTTACAGGGATGGGATTCCACCACCTCCCTGGGCAGCCCATTCCAACCCTTTCAGTGAAGAAATTCCTCCTGTTCCCCTGATGTGCATCTCTGCTGCAGTTCCCTCTGGAGGATGCTGTGAGTGGTGACCACAAGAGTGTGAACAATTTTGAGACTGACAGCCCACTGCTCCTTTCTTGGTGCAGCTCTGTGGTCATGCTGACAAGTTAGCACCACTTCAGAGAGGCAGAGGCCCAAAGAACACTTGTCTAGGTCTCTGGAGCTTAACACTGACACAGAGAAGGCCCTGGCAACAAAAGCATCCATGCTTTCTCATCATGAGTTTAGCCCTGAAAGCATCCATGTCTTCAGAAATGGAAAAGTTGAGGTAAATGGACCCAGAAAGGTTTTGAGTTGTGTCACTCCTGATCTTACCCCACAAAACATACAGAAATATACCTGCACAGAAGGACCCTTCTTCTCCTTTGAATCAAGATGTCTCTCTGCTTCCTGCATCATTTTATGCAGGTGCTGGAGACTCTGTCTAAGAACTACTTCTCCATAACCTCCTCCTCTGCCAGACAACGGCACATCAGTCCTCCTGCATGACCTGTGCCTGTCAGCTCACGTGTGGCTGAGCACTGGAACCTGTCAGCAGTTGGCAGTCAGCAGCTGCTGGTGCAGCCTCCACACAACTCCCTGGAAAACCTTGGTGTACAATAAGAAGGAAGCAAACAAATTCCATGTTCAAAATGGGCCTTGCCATACAATCACAGAATGGTTTGGGTTGGAAGAGACCTTAAAGGTCACTCAGTTCCAAACCACTGCCATAAGCAAGGACACCTTCCACTAGACCAGGATGCCCAGAGCTCCATCCAACCTGGCCTTGAACACTCCCAGGGGCAGGGAATCCTCAGCTTCTCTGGGCAACCTGTACCAGTGCCTCACCAGCCTCACAGGAAAGAATTTCTTCTGCATATCTAACCCAAATTTTGTCTCTTTCAATCTGAACCCATTAGTCCTTGACCTCTCACTACAGTTCCTGATGTTCCATCTGACAAACACCCAGAAAGAGCCCTCAGTATGAAACAATTTTAAAATTGAACATGGGGAGATTCCTCTGAGAAGTCATTCTGTCTGCACTCAAGTCTGCTGGTTTTGCTTGTCTTCTTCTGAGTGAGTCTGTGGTTTGTGACTACAAGAGCAAACTAGAGAACTCTACATGCTTATTTAGATTCCAGCGGGACAGTGGACCAAGCAAATATCCTACACTTCTCCTTCTCCTCTGAGGAATTCTGCATGAGACTCAATGAGAACAGCATTCAAACACCAATGGCTGGACTGGAGCCACTGCTACCTCTCTGCTGCTGTTGCTGCAGCCTGTGGGATTGGGCAGATGGTGTCAGTGCCAGGTAATGTATGGCACAAAAACTTCCGTAGATACAGCCTATATGTCTTGTTTATTGCGTTAATGACAAGAAGACAAACTAGATTTCCTCCTCTAATCCCTATCCATACAATTTTCAGATTCAATCAGAGTCAGGATTGCTGCTTCTACAGATGTTTAACTCTGAACTATGTTCCAAACCGCTTCAGTAGATGGCACAGCCTCTTGCTGTGTGCTGAAAGCTCTGCAGAGCAGGGCTTTGTCCTCTTTCAGGGGGTGCAGCTTTCACTCTGCAAAAATGAAGTCCTTGTAGAGACTGGAAGTGCTGAAGGTGGTCAGTGGCCATGAGTCACGGTGGGTACAATACTTCCACATATTCTTCCACAATACTTCTAATACATCTCCATATGGGAGAAAACCAGGAGGAAAAGCTGAACGTTATCTGTCTTTCAACAGTTTTATCAGGGGCAAAGGCTGCTTTCAATTTTTGTCAACCTGCATTAGTATTTTATGAGAAATCAAGATTTGAGTATTTAAAACCTGAAAAAATTAACAGTGCTACTGGAAACAATGCTATGACACAGTTATTTCATTATTGTTGAGCTTTGAAAGGTAAGTGAATGAGAGTCTGATCCTTTGGGCAATCTTTCAAGGCAAGCTTTGTTGTAAAGTTATTATTTAAATTTTACTTGGCATTGCCTTTGTAAAGTTAGGGACCATCTTGGTGATGAACTACAGTTACGGCACACAAATACAATACGGAATGCCTTTAGCTTGTCAGGCTGTTTTCCCAGTTGCCAGGGGCCTCAGTCTTTGCAGAATTACCCTTGGAAACAAATGCAGTTCCCCTGATCTCAGGGTCACTAAAGCAAGCTGGTCCTTTGGCCAGAGAGATGTTATTTCAAGATCTCCATCTAGGAAGGAGATCCAGCCGTGGGGAACGGGGCAGTTGGAGGCAGCCCTGTACTCTGGGAGTCTCATGTTTGACTGTCTTGGCAGGTTTTCAGTTATCTGGGGGAAATGTGTTTAGTTTTATTTCAGCCAAAGCCAGGCAGCACGGAAGAAGAAGTTGTAGGAGGGCTCTTCATAAGCTTGAGGTGACCTGAGAGCAGCCAGGTGTTTCAGTGAAGGCTACCTGTGACTGGCACAGCAGTCTCTGATCAAAGGTTTTCCTTGCCAGCAGTGATGACTCACATGAATTATCTTTTCTCTTTGTGTACTGTCTAGTGTTTACTCATTACAGTTCTGTATTGCTTTTTGTTTCTTGCAAGAAAATGAAAAATATTATTACCATGTTTCCCTTCAGTTTAGGATTTTTAACCTTTTCTTGGTGTAGGGCTTCACAAACAGAAAAATCTGAAATTCTTTGGGCCCTTCACCTCTTGGATTATATTTCTGGAGGGTCTTCAACTTTTTCAGGGTGGATTTTTTCTAAATCTGCCCTGTCCAGTTATTACCTTGTTACCTTTAACTTTGTAAAAAGCCATGCAAAGTAGCTTTATTTTTCTCTTCATTGTTTATATGCACTTATGCTACAGAAAATAAGAACATCTCTTAGCTGTGGAAGTGGTGTGTATGATTGATTCATCATCGCAGCTCCTCTAAAAATTCCTTACATTTGCTTGGCAAGACAGACTGCCAGACTGTCAGTCTGTTCTCACTCTCTCCGTTGGTTTGTCCGAGTACTTGAGTGACAGTAGCAGGGAACTCCAGGATACCTACAAGGATTTACCAAGGGAATTGGATATTTATCTCTCAAGGACAACTTAAAACCAAAATATATCATTACATTCATGATCACAGCTAAAATCTGCTTTAAAAACTTCCCTAAAATAATGCAGCACTACAGTCAGCACGGTTTTCTGAAATTTTATAATATGGACATACAGTAAACAAAAGGTTGCCTCCAGATAATTAAAAATCTTTCATGTTTTACTTACAAAAACCAGCAAATTAAGAACACAAACTTGGCAGAACCCTTTCATTTAAAAAAACCAGTCACTTTGCATATGAGAAAAATTTTAAACAAGAATTTAACAACAGAGACACCCCTATCAGATTGGACAACCTACCAGAGCCTCGCAAGACTTTCTAAGACTCAACTCTGCTCGCTGCCCTTTATTTGCCTGGGCAATCACATGAAGCCTCAAATTTAGCTGAACACTCCAGTTTCTATTAAGCATTTTTGACTGTGTGAGATGAACCTTCATGAGTGATTGCAGTCATCTGCCCCTGCATTCTGCTCCCACCACTGAAGCCGCGGCGGCCTCCAGGGGGATCCTAAAGGAATGATGAGCTCAGCTCCACCCCAGGAGTGCTCTGCCCCAATTTTGGCTCCCCTGGCTCCCCTCTGGCCGTGATCCCAGCGTTTTTCCACAGGCAGGGCACACCGACCATCCCGAGGCATGCATGGGATTCATACAATAGCAGGAGGTGTCACGGTCAGAGCTCCGTGCTGCAGTCCAAGCCTGGTAACTCATCACAGCTGAGATCAAAAGATTAATGGATAATCAGCTTGCATTATTAACAATATAGTAAACAAAGCAAACAGGAAACATCAATCTCCCCCTTAACTTTTTATTTCCTTACTTTTCCAGGCTGAGGTCATGGGAGTGTGTCCTGCTGCAGCCTGACCTGATAGTAACCATCAGTTTTGTTTAATAAGTAAAATGCAGGTGCTATGGACCCAGTGCATCTTACCTGGGTGATGTCTTTGGTTGTTACCTGTTTAAACACCTTTCACAGCACACTCAACCTGGTTTTTCTTTTTGTATCAATTGAGTTCTTCAGCAAGAGACAATTTAAACTACTGTTAGTTAATGGAGACAACAGACATATCCTTCTCCGCCCCTTTCTCCTCCACTCATACATGGATTGTGGTGGGAATTTATAACTTAAATTTCATTAGGATAAAAGAATTAAGATTTATGGTTGGACTTGATCATGTTAAAACTCTTTTCCAACCAAAATTATTGTGTGATTCTAAGATAAAGGTGGCTGCTATCGAGTTAGAGTACTACAAAACTGAAAAGCAGAATTTAATGATGTTGTCAAAGAAGGAAAAAACCTTCACAATTAAATTTTGTTAAACCTAACAACAAACATTTTACAAAGAAAAGTGGCAAAAGAAGGTTGAAGACAAGCAATACAAGCAAGCCATCCAAAATCTCACATGGAGATGGCAGGAGACACAAGGATGTGTATTTGTTAACTTCATAATTACAGGGAGGATTATCTTAATTTTAACATCATAAAATCATGGAATGTCCTGAGTTTGAAGGGACCCACAAGGATCATCAAAGTCCAGCTCCTGGCTCACCCACAAGAATCCAACCATGTGCCTGAGAACGTTTTTCAAATGCTCCTTGGAGCTCTGTCAGGCTTGGAGCCGTGACCACAGCCCTGGAGAGCCTGTTCTAGTGCCCAGCCACCCTCTGGGGAAAAACCTTTTCCTGATATCCAACCTAAAGCTCCCCAACATAATGTCATGGCATCCCCTTGGGTTCTGTCCCTGGTCACCACCGAGAAGACATCAGTGCCTGCCCCTGCACTGCTCTTTGTCAGGAAGTCATGGAACTCCCTACTGCATTACCAGTTCAGTTTACGGCCCTACAAGCCTTTGCCCAGGATCTTGATGGACTTGGAACCCAAATTCCTTCCCAGACATTTCTCTACCATTTTCCAGCCAACTGAGCCTTGAATAACAGCATGTCCAGTCAAGTTTTCAAAAAGGAATCATCCATTCGCTCCAATACCCTTATTGCCAAGTTATTCCGACTGCATTTACTAGGTTAACCCTGTGGAGAATATAAGTTTCACTCACACGTAAGGCCTAGTAGAGATGGCTGTCAGCATGTCTTGCCTTTAGTTTTTATAATTAATCATGCAAGACAGTAAAAAATTCAAGAGCATACGTGCCAGCTCAGAATTCTGGTCAGCAGCACAAAGAAGCTGCTAGGGTTAGAGTCCAAACAGGTGCTTGAAGATTGCAGGGCTCTCTTCTGCTTTTTGGGGTTTTTGGTTGCTTATTGTGGAGTTTTTAGTATTTGTAAGGTACATGTGTGCCATGTACGTTCCCTTGCAAGCTGTGACAGGGAACCTGCTTGTCACAGGTACAAGGACAGAGGGTGGCTGCGTAGCCTGAACTTGTAGCCAGGGCTTATAGAGCAAAGAAAGCAAGTGCAGTCCTTCTGACGTTACAGGAAAACATTTTGTTCCTGAAGAACCTCTCAGGGTGAAGCCAAAATGTGGCCTGAGTTTAAATTGTCTACCTTTCCTTGGAAAATCTGTCAGAATCTGCCATGAATAGCTTGAAGGAGGCATCAGTGTGCTTGAGATTTGAATGGGCTTGGGGAATTTTATACACCACAATGGGGCTGGTAAAAGCTCTCTCAGTTATTCTTGGTCTCTGGAGCCACGAAGTTTGCTGTCTCTGCACACGGTATGGATTTTGCTGGGAGCAAGAACAATCCTGATGGCATTTTCTATGTGGGCATTGAGCCAATACCCCAGGCAGTGCCTGCAGATCCCGGGCAGATCCCAGGCTCATTCACAGCACCCAGGAGCAGCGCTGGGCTGAGCACCACAGCTGGGGCACCACTGCATCCTACACAACTGGAATCCACTGGGAAATGTCTTGTGTTGAGCAAGGGGTGCATCCTGATCCCAGAACAGAGATACCACAAACCCAAAACCTGCCAAAAGGGCTTTCCCTGGGTCTTTTCCAAACTCCTTCCGTGCCACTTGTCACACCGCCCTGACTTGGAAAGAGGGATGCAAAAAATGCCAACAGAAGTTGCATGTAGAACATAATGCAGCTTCTAATGTTAATCTTTGAAAAGTGCTAATTATATAAACCTCCCTGTTCTGAAAGGAAATTAATCTAATTGTTTGTACAGACACAGGGAGAGTCATCTGAGAAGTGCTGCTATTTTTAACTGATCATAGTTTAAAATAGGGAAGCCAAATATTAAGAATTCAAGCAACAAAAGGTACAAAAATAGCCAGGCTCAGACAACCTGAGCAAAACTTTCTGGTCACCTCCTGTACCTTACATCTGAATGGGAAAAGTCAACAAACACTTTGTTACTGATTGGGAAATGAATACTAAACCCACCAATTTTATCCAAGGTGCACTGTGTTTGTCAAAACAAATCATGAGACAAATCTGTGCTCGATCTATTGAAAATCTTAAAAAAAACAATATATTACTAGTTCTCCCTGGCTTGTTGTCACCTGCTTATCATGATAGCAAATGTTTGTAATAAAGATCATTGAATAAGGAAACGACCACTTTATGCACTAACTTCAAGTTTTATATGCTAATTTCAATTTCAGAGTGGACTAAAGAAGGACCTTTATGTAGAGGATACGTTTTTCCCTTTTTTTGGTATGTCTGTAACGGCTGGTGTAATTAAGGGGTTTAATTAAAATCCTAAATGCTTACTCCATAAAAATAGCTTTATGACATGGGGAAAAGTGGATTTTTTTTCCATTATAATTGCCTGTCTAGTGTATTGGCAGTGTAAGAGTCCAAGTGAGAGGCTGTAAACACTTTTACATAATTTGTTTTCAATTTTATTACTTATAAATTATGTTCATTTATGCTTTTTTGTTCATATTGCAACAACACTCCTGAAGCTGCACTTACTCTGTCAGCCGCCTCTATGTTATGGCTGCACACAACTTAAAAAAAGTAATAAAATAGAATGATGCGGGTTTTAGCCCATTGAAACCACACCAACACATTGAAGGAGAGAGCAGACCAGGGCTCAAATTTAATTTTTTCCAATGTTCCACAGCTCACGTTGGCTTTAACCTTTGTACTTTGAGGGGCCTTGTGTTTGTTTTTTTCTGGTTATTAATTTTTATGGGGCTTGTGGCACGTAGCTGCCATCCAGCCATGCCTGCAGCCGCTGCTCTGTTCCTCACACACAGCTGGAGATACTGGGAAGATTTTGGGGTTTTCTTACCCCCATCACTGGGACCAATGACCCCCTCATGGCACAGGCTTGAATATTGTGTGGTTTTGAGCACCACAACACAAGAAAGACATTGAACGATTGGAGAGAGCCCAAAAGAGGGCAAGGAAGATGGTGAAGGGCCTTGAGGGGAAACTGTGTGAGGAGAGGCTGAGGACACTTGGTCTGTCCAGCCTGGAGGAGACTGAGGGCAGACCTCACTGCAGTCACAGCTTCCTCCTGAGGGGCAGAGCAGGGACAGACACTGATCTCTGCCCTGTGCCGACAGTGACAGGAGCAGAGGGAATGGCCTGAAGCTGTCAGGGCAGGGTTTAGCTTGGATATTAGGAAAATGTTCCTCCCCCAGAGGGTGGTTGGCCACTGCGCAGAGTCCCCAGAGCAGGGGTCATAACACCAGCCTGACGGAGCTCAAGAAGCGTTCGGATAACTCTCAGGCACGTGGTGGGATTCTCGCGGTGCCCTGCGCAGGGCACGGAGACAGACTGGAGGATCCCCGCGGGTCCCGTCCACCTCGGGACACTCCACATTGCCCACAGGCGGACTCCCCGTCCCTGAGGCGGGTCTCCCCTCAGGGCGGCCCCGGGGGGGGGCGGGAGGCGCATGCGCGGAAGGGCCGCGAGGGGGCGGCACGGCGGCGGGGCGGGGCGCGAGCGGCCGCTGGGGCCGCAGCGGGGCGGGCGCGCGCCGCCTCAGCACCGGCCAACATGGCGGCGCGGCGGCCCCGCTCCGCCTCAGGTCAGTGCTGGCCCCTTCCCGGCGGGAGCGGCGAGGAGGCGGCGCGGCGGGCGCCCTTCCTCCTCTCGGGGGCGGCGGGCAGCCCCCTTCCGCTGCCCGCGCTGCGTCCCGGGGGCGGGGAGGGATGACCCGGGCTCTGCGCCTCCCCGGTCCGTTCGTGTCCCCCTTTTAACGCGCGGCCCGGCGCATCGGCCCCGGCACCCCCGGCATCACCCGGGCTAAAGCTCCTCCTCGGCATTTAACCACCGAAAGCCCTTCTGGCAGGCCCGCAGGCTGAATGAGTGCTGGCCGAGCCCTCCCGGGGCGCGGGGCCGCGCAGCCGGCGGTGCCGGGGGGATGCGGGATGGGAAGCAGGAGCCTGCAGCCCCCATGGCCGCCGCATCCTTCACCGTGAGGGGCCTTCGGGCATCGCTGTGGCCTCGTCCTGCGGCGCCTCCCGGCACTGGCACAGTGCGGTGTGCTCGGGGAATGGACAGGACATCATTTGCCGCATGCAGGGAGTATTTTTCATCAGTGGAAAACGCTCCGGCAGTGTTACCTGCCACAGAGAGTGTTATCCTTGTGTACACGAGTTTTGGTTTAAATTATTGTAATAATTTAAGAGCGGAATTAATGTAACTGTTCATGACAGGGTTTTAGTATTCTTCATCTAAAGAACTTAAACAGATTGCCCTCAATACCTCAAAAAAAGAACATTCAGTAACAACTTTCTAGCATCATGGATCTTGCTATGTATTTTTTAGTACTCAAGAACACTTATGTGGTAATAAAGGGAAATAAAGAACATCTACATGTGTACTTCCTGCAATCTTTGAAGTTTTTACCCATAGTCTTAGTACAAGTTAAAAAGTTGTCAAAAATCTAATAAAATGTTTTTATCTGCAGTCTTACTTTATAATTCTAGGTAGTAATTTAACTGCGCTGCTTTTCTGGAGTGTCCCACCAGCATGATTTAATGTCAAATATATTTAACCAAAGTGAACTTCAGTTCGTGTGTGTATGCCACAGAATGTGATGCACTTAAAAAAATACTTCTCTTTAAAAATTTAGGCCCATTTCTTTCATTTGATGTTCCAGTATACATGGTGTTGAGGATCTCTTAATTTGAAGTTGTAGGATGAATATTTTGATTGGCAGACTTGTCCTGCAAACATGAAACCAAATTGAAGTCCCTGTGTCTCTGTTTCACTTTTGGAAAAGGAACAGAAGTCACTTCCTGGCTTTGTGGCAAATGTTGATGTCTGGTCCTCTGAGGAGAGCACTGGCCCAGAAGTTCTTAATCTTTCCAAATGTTGGTCTATCCTTTTGGTTTTGGTTTTTGTTGGGGTTTTTTGGTTTGTGTTGAAGGAGCTAACTGGTAATTTCATCTGGTGCCTCTTGGTTGCTGTACTTGAACGGGTAGGGGATTCTTGTTCACCTTTGTAGTGCAAGTCATGGATTTTATAGGTGATACTGTAGCCTTCTACAGCCCCCTGTAGCCTTCTACACCTTACCTTGATGGCAGCACAGAATCCCAAAATCCTTCCTGCTGTGAGCTGCTGGATTTGAGGTACCTCGTACACTACAATTAAAACCATTGGATTACCCAGATAATTCCCAGACTGGGTGTGGGGGGGTTCACATAATACGTTAATTTACTGTGAAGCTGAGAAGATAACTTATTTAAAACTCTTTTTCTTTCCCAGAGCACGACAGCGACGACGACTCCTACGAGGTGCTGGACCTGACAGAGTACGCGCGGCGGCACCACTGGTGGAACCGCCTCTTCGGCCGCAACTCAGGACCAATTGTGGAGAAATACTCTGTAGCCACACAGATTGTGATGGGAGGTGTGACTGGCTGGTGAGGGAGCTCCCCTTTCCATTTCAAAATTTCCGTTTTGACCTTTTACTCTGGTAGAAGATCCATTTCCAAGGGTATTCCAAGCAGATTAATGTGTCTTTAATGGGATTTCCTTTAGCGCTGATCAAGATTATTCATGTGTGAACTATTGGAGCTTGTTAGTCTGACTCATCGTTATGAAGTGGTTTTTAATAGTGGTGAAAACACCAGTTATCCAAGGGAACTCGTACTAGTTACTGTGGGAAGGATTTGGGAAAATGTCAGAGCTCTGAAATTACAAGAAATAAATGGAAAATTACTGCATATAGCTTTTATTTTATGGAAAAGCTTTTTCCTTACTAGTCCAGATTTAGAAACTTAGTTGTATTATGGCTGAGACATAGTTTAAAGGTAAAAAAAATGAAAGGGGAAAAAAAAAAAAAGATGACAAAATATACTTTTAATTAAGAGTCCTGTTTCATGGAGACTTTTTTCCTCTAAATAGAGCTGTAGCCATGTTGAGCAAATTCAGTTTGCTCTGATGTTAACTGAAAAGAGATACCATAGCCTAGTTACACTAGAATAATTCATGCTGAAAGCTAGACAGCGAAGATGAGAGCTTAAACTGGAAAATGTGGTCACAGCCTGAGCAGCTGTGTCAAGGTATTTGTTGTTTGTCAGGTATTTGAATGATCTTTGTCTATTCCAGTACACAGAAAAACTGTAAATTCATTGAAAAACACCATTATGGTAGCACAGTGACTTTTAAAAAGGGACTGTGCACGAATTGGAAGATGAAATAGGCTAAAAATGAAATTGTTGTACCCAGGCTCAGCTTTCTGGAGTGGAGTTTAGCTTTCAGTCTGAGTTTTTTGTTTGCTTCTGTAGCCTTAAAATTATTTTTAAAAGTTATATGTGTACATGTAAACTCAGAAGTTTCTTAGGAATAGTTCATCTGGCATCCATTAAACTTGGCTTATTGAATGATCTGGAAAATGCATATTTCAGTATGTGCAGATGCACATCTCTCTGGGTGCCTACTGATGTATATAAAAATAAGAATTCACTATTGATGTGCAGGAGGAAAAATTCCTCTCTGTGTGTGGGCCAGTGTTTAGACACACTGGAATTGCCCAGGGAAGCTGTGGAACATCAGCCTTGGAAACTCTCTGAGTCAGGGCTCTTGGCAGCCTGATGCAGCTTTGAGATTATTTTGGGCTCTGCAGCAGTTTTGGGAAGGTGACTGGCCCAGGTGACCTCCAGAGGCCCCTTTCTGCCTTATCACTGCTCTGTGATACCAATATCTGTGCTGTTCTCCGTTGGATGAGGGAGGGTTTGGAGACTGAGAACAAGGTAATTTCCTGGTTGCCTTGATCCATTAGAAACAGACTGGCACCACATCCCAGCAGAGTGACCTCGCTGTGTTCAGTTCTTGTGGTGGGGATGTGCTGCTTTTTACTGAGACCTTTCAGTTATGAGTAGTGTAGTTAATATAAATTATTGTATAATGCATTTACATTCCACTTGGGAACAGTTACAGAAGCACTGTTATATAATTATGCTGTGCTTTATTAACGTGCTACATTTAATAGCAGTAAGATCTGGGGATCTCAAGCTTACTTTAAAGGGGCCATCAGTCAGCCAGGAGCAAGCAGCCATTACTCACATTGCCTTGTTTTAGACATTGTTAATTTAATATTGCTTGCATTAAATAGCCTTGATTTTGAAATTCGTAAATGTGAAATGATACTTTTGCTTTTTTGAATGAAGTCATGGTACTAGTTGCAATCAGGAATTGTGTAGTGTGGCATTGTTCGGCAGAAAACTTCATTGGACTGGGTTTGTTTGTTTTGTTCCCCCAAGGTGTGCGGGATTTTTGTTCCAGAAAGTCGGAAAACTTGCAGCAACTGCAGTAGGTGGTGGCTTTCTTCTGCTTCAAGTACGTAGCATTTCATGCTTTATCAGTTGGCAAAATGTTGTTTACTGAACAATAGGAAAAGCACAGCTGGTGGGTAGCATTTAATTAGGAAGGCTTCTTATCTGCTTCATCTTTTTCGTCTTATCAGTCAAAGCCTTCCATTTGAGCTGCAATATTGTGTACAAATGTGCAAAAGAGACATTTCTAAAAAATCAGTGGTAAATCAAGATCTACTCTGTCCTGTAGAATAGTCTGTTGTAAGACAAGAGAACTCCTGTGCAGAAGCTGAGATACTGTGTGTGATTCCATGCTGCCAGAGAAGGGGAGCTGCCTGTAAACTTGTGGTTAGGGAGAGTTTAAAATATGTTTGTTTTACACTGGTTTGAGAATTTTATCAGAGCTGTAGGCTGCTTTGGCAGTTGCCTGGAAGGTTTGTTCTGATCCCAGCGTGAGCCATGGTTTTCTGTTTTCTCCCCTTGCAATGTTTTTATCTATTGAACCTCTAAAGCCTGACTGAATTTTGATAGCTTCATTGCATCCCTCTCTCAGCTGGTTTTCAGGTTCAGAAGTTTTTAATTATGTTATCTAGCATGATCATTTGAATTTTCATCAGATACTGTGATTAGAGGAGGATTTCCAAGAAACCTTTAAATTAGTTCAAACTTTAAGTGAAAGAGAATTTCCTGTGTCTTTCTGTAAGATGCCAGGATTTTACTGGCATTTTTCATATCTTAACACCTGGGAGTATTTTCTCTCATGAATGTCATAGTATGTCATGAGTATGTTCTCATTTTTCCTCTGATAGTTCCAGGAGATGTAGATTGGTGCCTCCTTAGGCTCAATGATAGACAATTTCTGGAGAGGGGAGGTTAAGGATATATTTATTCTTTCCACCATCACCTTGGAGGGTTTCTGAAAGGCATATCCTGCTTTTATTTCTTTTGATTGTAGTGGCTGGTGCAGTCAAACACTGCTCAGGAAGGGTGGGGTGGTAGCTGCTGCTGTGTGATACATTGAAATGTCACTGCTGTGTGAAGTACATACACTAATAATGGTAGTAATAATGTAATAATAACATAATCATGGTCCCTACTGCTTTGGGGGCTAGTTTGGTTTTTTTCCTCTTCCCATGGTCTTTATCCCATTGCTCTTAATTCTTTTAATGATAATTCTTGTATCAGTATGACTGAAGAGCTGCCAGAACAGTGCTGGGTGCCTTCCTCTGTGCTCCTGGCTACAGGGAGCTGAAAAGTGAAAGCTGAGACCCGTAGACAAAAGAGAATGGGAGTTGAATAAAACACATCACTTGTGCAGGATTTTTGCCTGTTAAGCTGTGAAGTTTGGGGAGCTTTCCTGTGCATGCAATAGTTTTTGCCACGTGGTTGAGTGTCTGATTTCTTGGTTGATCTCATTTACACTGAATCCAAAAAGGAATATTATCCAAGAGGAAATAGGAGTTAAGTATTTTGATTGGATTGTCTATATCTTAGGTAAGATCGGATTCTCTTGAAAGGAAATTAGGTAAATGCCTTGGTCTCTCTTTTAATTCAAAACATTTTGCATTTTAAGGCTGAGTCATAAATTCTATGGTGTAATTACATTTCTGTAGTCTTTAATTTTTTCATTTAAAGATCACACATCCTGATTCTATGAATATGTGTTCAGTGTTTCCCCTGAGTGGGCAGAAGAGTATCTCAGCACAGTACTAGAAAGTTCCTTTTTATCTGTAAATTTCTCTGAAGTTACAGATTTCATTTCAACTACTGATTGCAATATTGGCATTATAATTACATGCTAGAACAAGAATAATAACTACAGAAGGCAAGATTCTTGGCTAAAGCCCATTCAGTGAAACATTTCAGTCTTAAAATTTAAAAAATACTTTTTTTTCTTCAGTGGTGATGACTTCATCTCAAGAAATGTAGTAGGAAACTGAAAGCAATACATTTTTCAGTGTCAGTTTGTACAGGAAACAAAAGATTTTTCATGTTTTTCTAAGTGATACAGAACTTCAGTCTTAATGCAGATTATATGAAAAGTAGCTGGAGATAAAGAATAAAAATAAAGTGAAATATCCACAGCTTTTCAAAATCACAATTTGTTATTGTATCTTTGCAGTGAATATTTCCACACCTTAATTTGATTAATTATTATTTAATTATTAACTATGCTTTTTTAGTTGAGAAATAGAATAGTTCTTCAAATATGCTGGTATAGGAGCAATATCCAGGTACTGTATCGAGGAAAATATAATGCATTTCTCATAACCTGTGTAACTTCTCCTTTATACAGATTTTGGTAAAATCCTGAACAGTAGGGAAGTACAAACTTGTGTACTCTTGGTTCTGCTGTAATGAATTGGTTAAAAAGGATTGTTCTTAATGAGCACCTAATATCTATTTATTTTTAAAATCCTGTATCCTCAAGAGCAGTTTCATTGGGTTTTTTTGCTCTGCACTGAGCATACAAATTACAGGTTTTTCCATTCTGTGTTGTCTGTTATTTAGCAATGAAATTGGATTTTTATTCAGTTATTTGTGCTTTCACTAATACATTTTTCCTCAGCCCATTAGTATGCCATTGATGAATTAAATTGAATTCTTCATTAAATTATGTTCTAATTTAGGAAAGGTAAATATTTGAAAACAACACTAGAAACAGAATAAACTCCAAGATATCCTTGGCTTTATCTTGTACAGGGTTTTGTTGATAGTGCACCACAATGGTCATGGGATCATAGCATGGGTTGGGTTGGAAGGAGCCTTAAGGACCCTGTAATTCCATCCCAGGGATGTTCCCAGGGAGGGATCAACCTGCTTCTGGGGCTGGGGGCTTAGTGGGGAACAATTGGATTCAATTTTATGTTGAATGAATATCCCACTTGTCAGCTGATGTGTGCACACTTAGAGGGAATATTCAGTGGAACAGCCAAAGCCATGGGAGATGGGAGCTGGCCTGATAAGGAAATGCCAAGTTTCTGGCAGGTTCTGACATGGAGGGACAGAGTGTCTGTGCCTGTGTGACCTGCAGGGCTGGCAGTGGGGACAGCAGAGCTGAGGGTACAACCTCCAGTTCAGCTCTTACACCAAGTGTTGTGTCACTTCTCAGCCTCTCCTTGTCTGTGTGTGTTAAACTCAGAGACTTTTCAGATCTGTGGTGGAAACTGGGGGCTGTTCCCTCTCTAAACAGCAGAAAATACCTCAAAGTGCCTGTGTGTTCTGTGCACTGCAGCTGAGCTCACCTGTTTCTTCTGGCCTTGCTTGGGCTCTTCTGGTGTAAGAGATTTTGCCTTGAGGAAATTAAAACTCTTTTGTCTTATCTTGCTGTACAGATTTTTTGCTCCAAAACATTTTTCTGCTCATTATTCGTCTTAATGTTTCACAATATCAAAGTACCTGAGTGCCTCTCCAGTGTCAGTCCCAAAATGAGACCTGCCCTTGGAGATTCTGTTTTCCTTGATTAATGTCAAGAAAAATAACACATTTTTAGTGTTTCTGCACTGATGCGTTTCTTCAATTGCCTTTCTGAAAAAATTCTCTTATGTTTTCAACACTTTTGGAAGGTCTTGAACAAATAATGAGCTGTGAGATAGATAAGTATATAATGTATCTATTATTCCATTATCACATAGAGAGACATTTCTGTATAACCCAAAATCCATTCCCCATAGGTCTCTTTAATAATATATGCAATTAATATGTATAGACCTATATGACTCCTTCATATATCCAAGTATGGATACGATCTTGGAATACTGTTATTTTACTTGGTTATCATAAGGCCTGAGTTTAAAAATACTACTAAATTTTAAGAAATTGCATTTATGTGAATTTACTGTTATGAGCAAGTAGGTTTTTTATGATACATTGGTTTCTAAAAATTGAAGTTTTAGAATTTGAGTTCAGGGGTATTATTTCTGCACTTATATATGAAATTATGTAATTAGTGGGGTTGCAGCCAAAGTAGATATGACACAGGCTCTATCACTGCCAAAGTATAGGGTTTTTTTCTTCTCAGTTAAAAAATTTATATTCAAAACATTTCCCTCTGTTGCCTATTTTATAAACACTCAGAAAGTAGAATTTGGAATCTCTTATTTCAGGGCTACAAAGTTCAGGGAGAAAAGATGTCTGGTTTTGATACAAGTGTAAGCTCTGCAGTAGTGACAAACAGATCTTAATTAAAAACTTCTGCCTCCTCTTTGTGCTGTCTGGATAACTGAGCTAATTAAAGTTGTTTTAATGAAATGTTTCTTCTAAGATCCATTTGCATTTTACGAGCAAGCAGATACATTAGCATTTCTTACATTGTGTTGGACAGAGTAGATCAATCACATTTAATTTTCAGTTGTGTGACTGAGAAGGCACCAGTTCAATGCTGGGGCCTTTTTGGAATTCTTGTGGTTATGTTAAATTCATAAAATAACAATTGCCGCCATGTGCAGTAATTTTTCTTTTCCTGGTATGTCATCCAGTGACTGGATGTGCAACCAGCACAGCTTTCAAACTGGTTTCCTGCTTTCACACTGTACACACAGCCCTTAATGAGCTGTCCCTGCCTGGCACTAGTGCCCATGTGAATAAATGGTTTTATAGTAGACAGGCAAAGTCAATTAATTTGTTATTAATTACATTCTGAGGCATGAAGTGAAAGAGTTTTAAATGTAGAAAGTTCATTTTGCATTTGTCCAGTGAATTGGTTTTTTTAATTATGCAGAGATGAAAACTGAAGTTGGCTTTCTTGCAGAGGTGATCTTCTAGAAGCCTCAAACAAAATCTGTCTGACACTTGTTTCATTTTTTTTTTTTTTTTTTTTTGGATTATGAAATCCTCAGTTTCTGGTGAAATAGGTTGCCTAGTTACTGTGCCAGTTGAAGTGCAAGCTAGATGGTCTAATTTCAGTTATTTGGTAGAAAGATCCATGTGAAAGTCAAACTTCAGAGACTGTAAGTGATGTGAAACTAAACCTAACAAATTGTGTATTTAGGCTAAACCTAATAAATTTTATATTTAAATACCTGTTCCATAAAAGTTAATTATCTGTGTCTTAAGTTTACCAATTGCACAGCTTGGATAGAAAGCTGTTAGGTAAATTGGGTGGATTTCCCACCCACATATGACCTTAAGAAGTACCTGAGAAATCTCACTCTTCACAAAGAGTTTCTGTATAACAACCATTTCCATTTAAGTTTCGTGGTTTAAATCTGTTTGTCCTAACAGTTAAAATAAGCAGTAATCCCTGGTTTTTATTTTTTTCCTCTTTTTCTTCCCCCAAATAATGAGTTGTTTAACTGTTCTCTAGCACATGGAGCAATCAAACATTAGTAACGGAAATAAGGCAAAGATTTGGAATGATTATTAGATGTGCCAAAAAAATTGGAAGTTTTTGTGTAAATTGGTATGAACCAGTCTTCTCAAACTTACTCATTTTTCTGACTTTACAGAACTTACAGTGTTATCAGGCTGTATTATTTTTCTGCTTAATGATTTTGTTTTGTAAGAAGTGTGAGAATTGTCTTGTAATGAGTACTTTTCTTTTGTTGGGCAGTTTAAATTGTGTAGGATAAAATAAAGAGTTTTCAGTGTTTCTAATGATGATTTTGATTAGCTCCAGATACTCTGTAACAAATCAGAATTCTACAATTCTGAAAGAAGCTGAAACTAGAGAGTTTTTTCATTTTTGTCCAATAAATGTGTTTTTCTTACAAGTAAAGTTAGAGTAAATGCTGAAGGAAAAGCATTGCAAAGCTTTTATAACTAAAAAACAGAGAACTGGTAAAATTAAGAAGAGTCTACTGAACTTTGCCATTGCGTGTTCTTATTTGAACTGCTGGCACTGAGGAAGGATTTGAAGCAGAGAACCTGCTGAAATTAGAGCAATGTCTTTTCCTGTATCTGTAATAAGTGAAAATAAGAAAAACTCTTCTATAGGTACCAAGACAATGTGTTTTCACTCATGAAATGTGAATTGCAACTGTGCTAACTGCCTTTATTTCCCTAGATTGCTAGTCATAGTGGATATGTACAAGTTGACTGGAAGAGAGTTGAAAAAGATGTAAACAAAGCAAAAAAACAGTTAAAAAAACGTGCAAATAAGGCAGCTCCCGAAATCAACACTCTGATTGAAGAGGTGAGTCTGAGGTGATAAACTCCTTTTTACCAGTCAGGTTTTCTTACCTTTACTGCAGGTGATAATGAGCTGAAAATGCAGATGTGAAACTGGAACGCATCAAAAAATAGTTTGGCTTTATAATTTATTAAAAGTTATCAGATTGTGCTGTCTTTTATTCATTCAGCTCTCTGGTTTGGTCACTGGTAAAATGACACACGCTTGTTCTTGGCAGGTGACAAAGCCAGTAAGGTCATGACATGGTAAAAAGTTCAGGATGGTGTGGGTAAAACATGGAAACTACAAAGACAAAACCCAAATCTCCTTAGATTGCTGATAATAAAATTACTTATCTGGACAAGAATGACTTTTCTGCAGAAAAGCTGTAGCTACTTTGTAACAGGAGTTATAATTTTATCTCCTTTTCATACATTTTGGGGAATATCTGTCTGCAGAATCTGCCAGTTGCCTACTATGTTGAGAAGAGGTTGCTGTGATACTGATCAGTGTCACTGAGGCTGTTTCACCCTGTCATTTGAAGATCTCCATTTAATCAGTTTCATAGTTGTTTGGGGTTTTTTAAAGCCTGTTTTTTACACATTTTCACATTCCATTCGTGCCATCTAAGTTTCATTCTGAATAACTGAGAATCCTGCCTGGGAACGTGCTGCAGACAGTGACACAGCAGCCACATTGGTCATTAATGAGTTTTGCCGTCTCAGGTTTAACCTGTATGGAGTTGGATATAGATTGATAAAAATTACCTTAAATTTTAATGTGAACATGAACTGAAAGATCAAGAGTGAGGGTTTTCTTGCCTCTTCTGTACCTCAAATAGCTTAACCTCTCCTTTTCCATTGCCCTGTAGAAATGGGTGGGACAGGATGGGGTTTTTGGTTTTCCTTTGGTCTTTTTCCTCTCAGATTATATGACTTTCTTGTAACTGTGTTAGTTCCCAGTCTGAAGTGTTTGAAGCAGAGGATTTATGAAACGGCACATTTGATAAAAGGTGTTATACTCTGCACTGCTACTTCATGAAACACTCTACACCCATGTCATCATAAGTGTTTTTTTCCTAGGATTAGGTTGTTAGAAAACTGGCTCATAATGGAGTGTATTTATTTTCCAATGATCTTCCAAAAAGCAGTAATTTTTTTTTTATAATTATCATGTGATTGCAATTGAAGTCATGGTGGTGCTCGTGCTTTTTTTGACAAGGTAGTTTGTAAAACATGTCTTGTTTTGATCAAGCTTGAAATTGCTGTAACAAATCCTCTGTATTTTGACTTTTAAAAGGCTCAGTGTATTTAAATATATTGTTAAAGACAGCTGAGAGTCAGTTTGCACTACACTGGTGCCACCTATTTTTATATGATTTTAGATACATTGCTTCCCCCTGCACCACTTGTTTCCAGGATGTTATGATAAGTATTAAATAACAAAGTCAGACACAATTAACTTTATGAGTGTCATTTTTCTTCTCAGTCCACAGAATTTATCAAACAGAACATCGTGGTGTCCAGTGGGTTTGTTGGAGGCTTTTTGTTGGGGCTGGCGTCGTAAAGACCTGAACATCTCTTCGTGCTGGAATCCTTGATGTGTCTTCAAGCAGTGTGGGGCCACTGGGCCTGCCAGAGCAAGACAAGTGGACTAGCTAGACAACTTGGGAGCTTTTCATTTCAGGCTTTTGCCTCTTGAAGCTTGGCAAAGCTAGGATTTGCTGAAAAACTGTGCAGTGTGCTCATTAAAGCGTTTCTGGGCAAAACTGGTTCATCCTCATCATGACTCTTTTTATCTATGGCCTTTCAAGATCTAGCATTTTTTTAAAATGTTATTCTTGGAATATAGCTATGTAACCGTGCTGTAAGAATGAAAGCTCCATTTCTATGTTTTCAGTTAAATACTGTTTATTTTAAAATTATTTTTCTTCATGCTGTAGTAAGTAGTATCAATGACTACATACTGTATATGATATTGTAGTTGCAGCCTCCTGGCTGTCCATCTTCTTTAGAAGTCGCTGCAATAATGATCAGTCTGTAATACCTTTTTACAGAGTATTAAATAACAAAGAACCATGAGCTTATTAAAGGTGAAAATTAACTTTGACTCTGGCCTTTGTGTACATAAAAAGTAAGAAAGTCTCTCAATTACAGCCTGTAGGGACCTGGTGTCGGTGTTTGCCCAGACAGGTTTTCAAGGTGAGTTTAGTGATTTGTTACAAAGTTATTCTAAAGAAGCTGAGAATCCAAACAAACAATGCATTTTCTGCATTTCGAACTTGTGAACCTTTCAGAAATTTCTACCCAAGGAAGCGTTTGCTCTGCCCTGATTTCTCTGGTTTTTACTGTAGCAGCAGATGAATGTGAACTGCATTCTCTCTCACCAGAGTTCTCTTGGGTTCCTGTTCCATTCTCTGAGCAGCAGTAGTGGTTCAGTAGCATCGATGGATGGATGACTATGAGCTTGGGATGCAAAGGACGTGGGATGTTTGACATATTAACCTTCTAAATACTTAGATTTATGCATCCCTCGGCTCCAGAGGTTTGTATTACATGTTTGTGATGTGCTTGTGGCCAAGGTGAGTAAGGTATGAAGCATGTCCTGCATACCTCTGAGCTTTCAGGGTTTTATCAAGCCTGGTTAAAACTTTGGAAAATAAATCTTAACACACACACTCCCAAACCAAACCCCCAAACTCAAGGTACATGAATGGCTGCAGATCCTAAATATTTTGTTTCAAAGTGATTATCTGAAGTTATACAAGCACAGTTGCTGTTTACTGGAAATGGAAAGCCCAAGGGGGAATGTGTCTGCTGGGTTATCTGGGATTTAGAGTAAAACAAAGAAAGATGAAAATGTTAATATGTGAAAGCTTTTGCCATTATATTCAGCCCAAAGAATAATGGGAAGGTAACCAACCAGTCAGCTTTTTTCTGCTGATGAAGCTCATGGCTTTTTGGCAAGTCCAGAGGGTACTGAAGCCAACTGTCATGAGTCATCCACCCTGACTGGAATGAACTGGGTATCCTGAAGGCCTTTGGGGGTGAAGTGACCATCTCAGTACCATGAACCTGTAAATGTGCATTTTTAGTGTGTGAATCTTGTGTAAATGTGCATTTTTGTGAAAGGAGCATAATTTAGTGAGCTTGTTAAAAAGGCTGCTCATGTGACCAAGGAATTTACTTGTTACAAGTAGAATTAAAACCAGAAGTATTAGTAGGATGCAAGACTAATTTCTGCAGGGGAAAGTTGTTCTGCGCTTCTGTTGCCATCATCTGAGATTTTCAGTCAATGGATCAAGAATTGATTGAAATCCTTTTGAGGCTTCTACAGTTTTATTTTTTGAGTTAGATTTTATTTATTTTTGTAAGCCTTTGGAATAAGAGATGTGATGTTGTACATGTAAAAACTGTCTGAGGGACTAAAAAGGCAAGGAGAAATGAAAAGGTGAACACTGGTGGGTTTGTACTGGGATTGGCTTCATGTCCTGGGCTCCTGACAGGTAAAGAGGAATGGCTGCTGGCACAGCAGGATTTGCTGAGACAGTTCCTTGGGCTGGTGAGGCACAGGGGATACTGCCAGCAGCTCCAGCTCCAGCTGGCAGGGTGAGGTGGTGATGGAGTGGCAGCTGTGGTAAAAGACCAAGGTAAGTGCAGCGTTTCTTGCAAATACCTGAGATTTTTTTGTGTGCCAGCTCATACCAGTCTCATCTATGTGAGGGAATAATCTGTGAAAGCACAATCAAAAAAATGGATGTTGATGGGTTGGGAACAGAATGGAGTGTAACAGGGATATTGGATTTCTGGGGGTAGTCTTCTCTGGGATCATTTCAGAGTTACTGTTGCTCTCTGACAAAAAATAATCCAGGCTAAGAAGATTCAGAGGAGAAAGGCTGGTGAGGCCCTGGCACAGGTTGCCCGGAAAAGCTGTGGCCCCATCCCTGGAAGTGTCCAAGGCCAGGCTGGACAGGGCTTGGAGCAACCTGGGATAGTGGAAGGTGTCTCTGCTCATGGCAGGGGGGTTGGAACTGGGTGATCTTTAAGGTCTCTTCCACCTTAAACCATTCTATGATTCCACGATCCTAAAGAAAAAACATGGAATAAAGATTTTTGAAGAGCATTTTTTGGGGCGGGGTGCAGGAAAAATCAGTTTTAGGAAGCTGATTAAGAAGGAAGGTGTTTTTTAGAAATACTTAAATTAATGAAAGGCTGACACAGCATTTCTAAGATTTTTATTGTTTAGGTGAAGAACTTAAAGGTGGAAAACATGGACACAGCAGTGAGGAACAGCTTTCCATAATGCCCAGTGGGTCTGTGGAATTAATTTCTGCTGTGTGCTACTGAGACCAAGGAAGAGCCCTGCACTCAGGGAAAGATGAGGCAACATTGCAAGAGTCTCAGTTACATCTAAAGGTGGGAGAAAAAACACTTTAGGTTTCTCTGGCCATGGGTAATGTTGCTTGGTACAGTTCATGGTAAAATTCCAGTTGATCCTACTTTTCCCTCTACAGGCTTGTGTAAATTTTTCCCCTCAAGTAGTTGTTAGCAGCCACTTTTCAAAGTTGAATACTAAGATAATGACTGAGGAAGGCATGGCATATATCCCTGTAGTGAACAGCTTTTGAAAGCTTATTAAATAGTGCATTTGGGGAGAGATTGCTAATAAATCATCTGTTTGTTTTCTATTATCTTAATGGGATAATCTATTCCCTGAAATTATTTCTTTTTAGTTAAAGAAGCATTGGGCAGTGAATTTTCATTTAAAGTGAGATGCCAGTGTGATCTTATTACTGAATTTTAAGAGGCCAGAATTTGGCTAAAACTTTGAAGGCTGTTTCTGCTTCAGCAGCCAGACTGAAAATTAAAATGTTGTAGTTAAAAGATGGAGCTGCCTCCAGATTCAAGTGCATTTGTCATGAGGGCTTAAAAGGAGGAGAGGCAAACAGAGTAAAATGCAGGAGTCAGGACTGTAATTCAGTAATTCTTCCTTTGCAGACTCTATAAATTACAGTCAATTCAGTAATGTGAAAAAGCATCAGTAATACCTTCCCCTAACCTTTCAAAAATTGTAGGAAATCTCAAAGAATTACTTTAAAAATCCAACTTTCATGGTATGCAGCTCCCTGGGATCTGCAGGTGGTAGTGGAAAAAGATAATGTTCACCCAAAGTAGAAAAACATGACATTTTGGAAGGAGGATTGGGGGGGGGGGGGGGGGGAAAGCTTTATTCACCCTTGGACTGTGTGCATGGGCTGGGTGAGTGGTGGGGAGAACTAGAGTCAAATCTGTCAGGGGAAGGAGGTGCCATCCTCCCTTGTTGGATTGGGAAGCAGGTCTCATGAAGTGTGCTGATGTCCCAGTACTGGGACATGTGGAAGAGCTGATGCTTCCTATTTTGGGGCAGTTTGGGAAGTGAGTCAGCTGGCATTCATCAGGACCTGTAAGACCAGAAGCCAATTTTAATTAAGATATTTGTGGGGTGAGTGTACACAAAACATCTGGTGCTGATACAGCCCAGCCTGAACCCTCGGTTGTGTTTGGTCCCACGTTCAAGCTTGGAGGCATCTAAATCTTGGAATGCTGTGGGACATGGCACAGAGGTGTAATATGGGATTTTGTGCTCAAAGCTTGGGCTGGACACAGCACAACTGGTGCCAGGCTTGGACTAGGATATCTTGCTGGACCTGGGCTGACTCCAATTCATAGCTTGGGTAAAGCAGTGCAGTGGTACAAATTTGGATTTGGATTCCACACTCAGAGGTTTTCTGCCACCCTCAGCCTCTCCCCTTTTTCCAGTTCCTCAGAGCAGTCTGTGTTCCTGCCCCCCGCTGTAGTTTTGCCTGCCTTCTGTTTTTTCCACAGCTCCCTGGAACAGAGCACCACATCATACCCTGAGCTGTGAAAAAGAGGAAATGGAGTGCTTCAGAATGAGGTGAAGTTGGGAATAAATCCCACAAGTCAGCTCAGCTGTGGGACTTGCCAACAGCTAATGTCTCTGGCTTCGCTCAGGTAAGCTGGAGGCCACATTCCATTACCTTTTCCTGGGAAACCTCTCCTGCTTCCTAGACCAGTGCCCTACCTTCCAAACCATAATGTATTTTGGCATGAGATGACCTTGGTCTCTGCTGCTGACACATTCTGGGGTGTGGATGTATGTCTGTGTTCATGGAGCATGGACAGGAACTTGGGTCTGGTCACCTCAAAGTTTAACTGAAGTCATTTGTAAGCAGATGAATGAGCTGCTTCAGGTGGGAGTGCTCCAACAGGAAGAAAGGAAAGCAGGTTACACCCAGGATATTTTGCTGCCCATTTGGTAGGATGCTTACCTGGGAACTGGGATATATTGTTATACATTCAGTCCTTGATAAGACCTTTTTGTTTCATCATCAAACCACACAAAATAAAGTCCTCATGGCCCCAATCTGTAAAAACCTAATTTCTGCACATGTGGACTGTATATTTTAAAAGTACTTAATAGAAAATATTAATCCCCAAAGAGAATTGGGTATTGAACTATATCATTCCCATTTAATATCGATAATTTGAACTTTTGTCACAACAAGAGGCTCTCAAACGCTTGCCATACCCTGATGAGACCTGGAGAATTAGGACCAATATATCTAGCATGATTTGTAATTGAACATCTTATTTTCTTGAAGTATTAATGGTGAAATAGAGGTTATTCTGTTTTCTTGTGTGCTTAACTGACACCAAACTCATACTGCAGCCGAATTACAGATTTTTATTCACAGATTTCAAAATCCTCTCCACTGAGGCAGTCAAAATGCCTTGATAGCCTACATGTTGCTGAGACAGAAATATAAGCCAAAATACATCTGAATTAATCTGTAAATGTAAGAAACCCCTACAGATGTGTGAAAGGAATGTTTGAAAATCAAGAGTTGCCAAATATTATTTCAAAACCCACTTGGGCCAATAAAGAGGAGGAAGGAAAATTAACAGCAATCAGGGAATCTATATTCTTAAAGCTCTTATGAGAGTGTATGATTGTTAAAAAACATTGAGAAAGTGCCTTTATGACATTAATAATGTTTTTTTCTATTTGTATGGAATATAAATATATCATATGACATACGATATCTAGTTTTCAAACTTAGGAGATGAATTGCATGCTGGCTTCTTTAGGAGATTTGTTTTGTGGCTGCATGTGCAAGTACAGCCAAGCATGTTGCTTCGGTGACTCACTGGTTTGTATGTGAAAGCAAAGGTAGAACAAACCAGGGAAGGGATGGATAAGTTTTCCCTCTTTTTATGTTATTCCAGGAATCTCTGGTTAGGCTTCGAGACCTTCAGGTAGTCTGCACACAATCAGGAAACCAGGGAGTACTCACCGTGGGGGAGTTAAGGGTAAGGCACAAGAAGAGTTTTTCTGTCTGAAAGTGGGTGTCAAGCTGGGTTCCCTGTATCCTGTTTCTGTCAATGTTCTGTGGCAAATCTGCCTTACTGGAAATCACAGACTCACAGAATGGTTTGGGGTGGAAGGGATCTTAAAAATCATCTTGCTCCCACTTCTTGCCATGAGCAGGGACATCTTCCAGCAGACCAGGCTGCTCAGAGCCCCATCCAGCCTGGCCTTGGACACTTCCAGGGATGGGATATCCACAACTTCTCTGGGCAGTCTGTGCCAGGGCCTCACCACCCCTGCAGGGAAGAATTCTCTGAACATCTGATCTAAACCTGCTCTCTGTCAGTTGGAAGCCATTCTCCCTTGTCCTGCCTCTCCTTGCCCTTGCAAGCAACCTCTCTCAAACTTTTCCATAGGTCTCCTTCAGGTACTGGGAGGCCACAGTCAGGTCACCCCAAAGCCTTCTCTTTTGCAATCAAATTTTTTCTTTTCCTTTTGAACCACATAGGCAGAGGTTGCAGGAGTAGCAACTCTGCTGGGAAAGGTCTGGGGGTTTTGGTGGACTCAGAATTTAAATTTGAAGGAACCGTGCAGTCACTAC